>NW_027532842.1:4178431-4195361 GCF_008692635.1 Crocuta crocuta | reverse complement strand
TCCTCCGGCTTGCCAAGCACGCCTCGTCTCAGGCGCTTCCCCCTTTTCCGGCTGCATCTGTCTCCTGCTCCCCCCAGCTTGGCTCACTCCCTCCCTTGCCCCGGTCCGCTCAAACCTTAAGAGACCCTTTTCCCTTCCTCTCTGAAATAGCAGCCTGTCCCCCGCCTCCCCACCCCGCTCACCCCCAGCTTCATCTTCCCCCCTAGCACTGACTGCTAACTTAGGCTTCCTTATTGTTCCTCCCCACCCCCACCGGAAGAGAAACTCCAGGCAGGCAGGCAGGCTTTCCTCGCTGAGATGGCATTGACCTTTAACTCGTCCTGCTTAAGAGGTAAGAGGTGTTGATCGGCTACACGTGATCACCGCGTGATCACCACCACGGTGTTAGCTAACACCTCTAGGCACTCTTTTTATTGACGACAGTAATCCCAGCAACTGGAAGAGGGCTTTGCCTAGGACAGTGCTCCTAAATATTCACTGAGTGAATGAATGAGTGAGTGAATAAATGACTTTGTATTTGGATGTCAAATAGGACCTCAAATCCAGCATATCCAAAAGAGAGCTTTTCGTCTCCTCTCCGTAGCCACCATCTAGCTTCCTAACAGGCCCCTGGCTCCCA
The DNA here is from genome assembly GCF_008692635.1 of Crocuta crocuta. Taxonomy (NCBI): domain Eukaryota; kingdom Metazoa; phylum Chordata; class Mammalia; order Carnivora; family Hyaenidae; genus Crocuta; species Crocuta crocuta. The sequence continues at coordinate 4,194,742 of NW_027532842.1, read as the reverse complement.
CTCTTGCCATTCTGTGGACAGTGATCACTACTTGGCATTTGTATACATATATGGGGGTTTGTTTGTATATTTGTTTATTGTCTGCCTCCCCCATGGAGGAAGGATTTTGCAGTCCTTACTTTAAAGAAGAAACTAGAATGGCCATTGTACATGCACTTAATCCTTCGGTGGCTTTCCGTCGGTCACACTTTGGAGGTTATGTTTTTTCAGGAGGATATTTGGTAGATGTCAATAAGCTTTTTCTAGAATTTATATGGAGAAGCAAAAGCACTAGAGTAAAGGAGTACAGAGACGATGCATTATGTGATTTTAAGCCTTATCTAAACCTAAGGGCGCCTGGGTGGCTCAGTCAGTTAAGCATCACACTTTTGCTCAGGCCATGGTCCCGCGGTTTGTGAGTTCGAGCCTCGCATCGGCTCTGCACTGACCGCACAGGCCCTGCTATGGACCCTCTGTCTCCCTCTCTCTGCCCCTCCCCCGCTCACACTCTTTCTCTCAGAAATAAAAGAATTTTTAAAAAGGAAGAAGACTTCTCTAAACCTACAATAATAAGACATTGTGGTACTGAAGAAAGAATAGGCATATAAATCAGTAGAACATGACGAGCCCAGAAAGATACTGATACATATAAGGGCAGTTGATTTGCCAGAGAAGGGTGAGAGTATTTGAGCAGAGAAAGGACTGTCTTTTCAGCAAATGATGCCGGAACAATTTGATAGACTTACGTAAAACCGAACAGAGCCTCAATTCGGACCTTATACTCCATACAGACGTTAACTCAAAATGGATCATAGACCTAAATCTGAATACAGAACCCCAAACTATAAAACCTGTAGAATAAAATATAGAAAGTGCCAAAATTTCTTAGGTATAAAACCAAACGCACGATGCATAGGAGAAAGGATCGATAACTTCGACTCCATCACAGTTAAGAACTGCTCTTCGACAGACTGTTAAGAGAATGGAGAAGCTATTTGCAAGTCACGTGAGAACTTGTCTCTAAAAATAAAGAACCCTTAAAAACTCAATAATAAAAAAAAAAACTTTTTTACGGGCAAAAGATTTGAAGAAACATTTCACCAAAGAAAACCAAATGGCAGATAAGGTCATGCAAAGATGCTCAATACCATTGCTCACTAGGGAAATGCAAATTAAAACCACAATGAGTTAAAATGGCTCAAATTAAAAACTAAGTACCAAATAAGTGAAGACGTGGAGCAACTAGAACTTTTTTGAAAAGATTTAACAGTTTCTTTTAAAGCTAAGCATACCCCAGGGCACCTGGGTGGCTCAGTCGGTTAAGCGTCCGACTTTCGCTNGTCTCCCCCTCCCCCCCCAAAAAAAAAAAAAAAAAAAAAAAAAAAAGAAGTCCATACTGTGTGATCTCATTTCTATGGCATTCTGGAAAAGGCAAGATTGTAAGAACAGAAAACAGACCAGTAGTTGCCAGGGGCAGGAGGGAAGAGAGGGATCCGCTAAAAAGGAACATGTTCATATTTTGTTGGGTGATGAAACTCTTCTGTATCCTGATTTTTGTCACGGCTACGCAAGTATAGGTGTCAAAACTCGCAGAATCGGGGCACCTGGGTGGCCGATTAAACGTCTGACTCTTGGTTTTGGCTCAGGCCACGGTCTCACAGTTTGTGAGTTCAAGCCCCACGTCAGGCTTTGTGCTGCTAGCGTGGAGCTTTCTTGGGATTCTCTGTCTCCCCCTCTCTCTGCCCCTCCCCTGCTTGTGCACTCTCGCCCTCTCTCTCTCTTTCGCAAACATAAGCATTTTTTCTAAAACCTGCAGAATTGCTCGGGTCAATTTTAGTGGCTTTACATAAACTCTACCAGAGTGAAAGACCGAAGGGGAAGAAAAGGATCAACAACATCGAGTGTTGGCAAGGACAGGGAGGCACTGGAACTGCCATACGTTACCGGTAGAGATACCCAGTAGAACAGCCGCTCCAGAAAGCAATTTGACAATTGCTTATAAAGTTATACATACTTCCCAGGGGACCCAGCAATTGCGCTCTTGTATATTTACCTGAGAGAAATGAAAACATGTCCACACAATGTTCAAAGCACCTTTATGATCGCACTGAACTGGATGTCTGCCAACAGACGAATAGATAAACGAATTGCAGTACTTCCATGCAGCGGGATGTATTGCTCAGCAGTAAAAATGGAAGTTCAGTAGGCTCTTAATTGTAGTGATGGCTGCATTGGGTATGTGTATACATTTTTCGAAACTCCTGAAACTATACACTTTATTTTTTTTAATTTTTTTTTTTTTTTAATTTCTGAGAGAGGGAGAGAGGCAGTGTGAGCAGGGGAGGGTCAGAGATAGAGGGAGACACAGAATCTGAAGCAGGCTCCAGGCTCTGAGCTGTCAGCACAGAGCCCGACGCGGGGCTCGAACCCACGGACTGTGAGATCATGACCTGAGCCTAAGTTGGACACTTAACCGACTGAGCCACGCAGGCGCCCCATGAACCTGTACACTTTAAATCGGCAGTTTGTATGCACGTCAATAATTCCAGGGCTGAAATATTTAAAGGTAACTCAGAATTCAATAACCCATCATTATTTTTTCTTTCTTAAATTCAGTGAAGGTTAGGGGCTCCTGCTCTTCACTGAACAATTAATTCTCTTCACAATATTTGTCTCGACAGCTATGAATTTTCTCACAACCTGAAAGTGTTTTGGGGGAGCAGTGGAACTCAGTTCACATTTACTGAGCATTTGGTATATGTCAGACGGGCTGTTAGGGCTTGTGGCCAAACAGAGGGGAACAAACCACAATCCTCAAATACTCACGGAATTTAATTTAGTTGAGGAGTCAGGATACACGTGTGGGAAATACAGCAGTGGAAGCCATTATTGGATCAAGCATTAAACGGAAGCTTAAGAACCATAACGATTCTCTTTTGAGAAGAGGGAGCAGTACAGTGGGAAAGATTTCGGGGCTGGGGCAGGGGGGGTATTGGTGCAAAGCATCAGAAGGAACATGGGTTTGGGATCAGGAGACCTAGGGCTTGCTTCTGCCAGGGACTTCCTATAAGGCCTTGGTCAAGTCATTCTTTTCCATACTCTGTAAATATGAAGAATTGTAGTAACAGGGCGCCTGGGTGGCTCAGTCAGTTGAGCGTCCGACTTCGGCTCAGGTCATGATCTCACGGTTAGTAAGTTCAAGCCCCGCATGGTGCTCTCTGCTATCAGCGCTGAGCCTGCTTGGATCCTCTGTCCTCTCTCTGCCCCTCCCCTGCTTGTGCTCTCTCAAAAATAAATACAGCATTTAAAAAATTTTAAAGAAAGAAAAAGAAATGTAGCAACAACTATGATGCTTTCAGTGAATCCCAGAAATGCTGAAAGGTGCTGTGTAAAGCAAGCTCCATCACTATTCAGAGTTGCACAGTAACCTTCATTAGCTCAGCCTCATCGTAAAGTAACTCGGCCTGCCTACCATTTGGGGAATTAGGTATTATTCTCCCGATTGTACAAATGAGACAAAATAAAGTGTGGAGAGATTATGCCCTGCAAAGTCAGTTGGCTATGTGGTAAAGTCAGATTACTCCAGCGTCCACACCCCAGAGAAAGGAGTTAAGTCTAGGATGGTCACCCACGGTGAAGTGGCCTGAGCACAAAACATGTCCTGGGCACCAATGGCCAGAGATGAAATCGGTAAGCTTGTGGATGGCCAGTGGGCACCTTCTCGTTTACAAATAAAGTCATTTCTTAGGTGTGTTTTTCCACTTAAGTTGCGAAGTACAAAAAGAATTTGTGTTTTATCACTTACCGATAATGTCTGTTGAAAGCATACTCCACCCGTGCTAATGGATGTAAAAACCGATGCTGGCTTAATAGACCCTAAAATCGGCTTGACTGGCAGTAATTGCTTTCCCAGTTGAGTTTCTTCATTGGTGGAAAATACGCCCTACGTAGGCAAAAAGAGATAACTAACCATTTTCTCTGATGTAATCAAAGACTTTTGCTAATACCAGATTATACTGGATTCCTCTCATGGCCCCCTTCTCCCTCTGGCACCATAACTGTTGTATTATGAGTCCGTAGTATAGACTGAAATCATGGAAGTGTGGTGCCCTTTCTACTGTTTTTTGATTTCCTCATCGCTTTTCGGGGTCTTTTGCGGTTCCATACAAATTTTGGGATTGTCTTTTCTATTTCCGTGAAAAGTGCCATTGGAATTTCCATAGGGATTGCGTTAAATCTGTAGACTGCTTGGGTGGTGTGGATATTTTAACAATATTTATTCTCCCATTTAACCAACATGGAATGTCTTTCCGTTTATTTGTGTTGCCTTCAATTTCTTTCATCAGTATTACAGTTTTCAGTGTATAGGTCTTTCTCTTCCTCAGTTACATTTATTCCTGGGTATCTTATTCCTTTTGATGCAATTATAACTGAGAGTGTTTTTTAAATTTCTTAACCAGGTAATTTTGTTTTTTATTGGATGCTGGATGTTGTGAATTTTGCTTTGTTGGTTACTAGAGCTGGTTATGTTTGTTTAGTGTTGGATTTTGTTTGGGCATGTTGTTAAATTAACCAGATCCTTTTGACGCTTGCTTTTAAGCTTATACATCAGGTCCAGAACCGAGCCTAGGGCTAATGAAGTAGTGATACTAAAGAAATGTCCTTCTGAGAATTCTGCCAAATGCCTCAGCATCCACCCCGGTTGGTCGGAAGATAGACTATTCTCAGCCCTGCGTGAGCTCCTGGCAGTGGTTTTCTCTGACCTCAGGTAATGTCCTCTCTTGCGTGCACAGATCGGTTCTCGGCAGAAGATTTGAAGGGACTCCTCTACAGCTCTCCCGAGCTCCCTCTTCCTCTGTGCAGCCCCCTGCTCCATACATGGCCCTTAAATTCCGGCCACCTTAGCTTCTAAGTGTATTTTATTTTATGATTTTATTTTGTCTTATATTATTTTAGAGAGAGAGCATGAGAGAGTGGAGGGGGGCAGTGGGAGGGCGGGCGGAGGGAATTCCAAGCAGGCTCCATGCTCAGCACAGAGCCTGATGTGAGGCTCGACCCACATCCCTGGGACCGGGACCTGAGCCAAAATCAAGAGTCAGATGCTCAACCGGCTGAGCCACCCGGGCGCCCTTCGCCACCTTAGCTTCTCGACCGTGCAACTGCCGTCTGCCTAACACACACCAAGACCAAGTGACTTTACCTGGATTTCCCTTTCTTGTGTTGGAAACTGCCTTCAAGCAGTAAGCTCACATAAGAGTAAAACTCGTTTTGTGCTGCCTATTATCTGATGTCTGAAAAACAATGTTCAAATATATTTGGTCCAATTTTCAAATTCTTTAAGGAGGAGGGGTGTCTCATGGTTCGTGAGTTCGAGCCCTGCATTGGGTTTTGTGATAACAGCATGAAGCCTGCTTGGGGTTCTTTCTCTCCCTCTCTCTCTGCCCCTTCCCTGCTCTCTCTCACTCTTTCAAAATAAATAAACCTTTTGGGCATGGAGGAGGGCACTTGTTGGGATAATTTAATACAATAAATATTAATAATAAATAAATACATAAATTTAAAAAATTTGTTTAAGGAGGAAAGGTAAATCTGGTTCTATTGCTCCATCATGGCTGGGAGCAGAAGTCACAGCTGGAGACAGTTTGATAGATAAAACATTGAGCAGATTCACAAAATTTATTAGCATTGTATTATAAGTGAGTTTGATACCGATAAGAGGGTCAACACATTTTCCTAAAACCTGTGTACATTGTCCAAACATCTGGCTTGGCCATCTGGTATATGTGATCCTCTGCTTTCCCAATGAGAAGATGAAAAAAAGAAAAGTTTAGATAGATAGATAAATAGACAGGTGATATAGATAGACAGATGATTGATAGATAGATAGATAGATAGATAGATATAGTAGATAGATAGATGATAGATATGGATAGTAGATAGATAGATATAAATAGGTAGATGATAGGTGGATAGATAGATAGATAGATAGATAGATAGATAGATAGATAGATATAGAGAGTAGATACATAATAGTTGGATGGATGGATAGAGATAGTAGATAGATAGATGATAGATGTAGATAGTAGATAGATATAGATAGATAGTAGATAGTTGATAGGTGGATAGATAGATAGATATAGAGTAGATAGATAGATGATAAATAGACAGACAGTAGACAGACAGACAACAGACAGACAGGCACAGATATCCTTCAAGAGATGGAGATGTAACGCTTACATATACTTATAAAGTTCAATTTAGTTACAAATATATAAAACTACACATTACATAAACATATTATTTTAGAATATTGCCATTTCTCACTAGAATGAAATAATGTTATTCATGCTCTCATAAGCATCTTGGACTTGAGCAATTTTGTCATCACTATAATTTCTTTTTAAGCTGTCTAAAATATGTTTATGTCACTTGAAATTGTATGAGATACAGCATTTTTTGTCTTTTTTATGTACATCGCTCTCACTGGAAATTTTACCCAGGCCACAAGTATTCATTCACATTACAGGAAATGACTTGTCTGGTGTTTGTTTTTGTTTGTTTGTTTATTTTCACCAGCCATCACCACGTGCAAAGCACTTTGTTGCTTTTGTAAGTGATTTTTATAAGGCATATTTACAATATAGCCAATAATTCTAACTGGGTATGTCAGACCCCCAAAGATAATTACTAAATACAAACCTGGTCAATTGCTTTGTCTCTGTTTTTAGAAATCCATTCCATCAGGTGACCTCCATCATCATCCCAAACTGGCACTTTAAAGATCATTTTAGACTAGAGTGGCAAGATAAAAAATACAGAGTGTCCACTTAAATTTGAATTTCAGATAAACAGTAAATAAATGTTAGTGTAAAATGCCCCAAGTACTGTAGGGAATGTACTTGCATTACCAAAAAAAGGTATTTGTCTGATATTTAAATGTAACTGATCATACAGAATGTCCGGCTGAAATACAAATACAGACTTTTATTGGCTAAATCTGGCCATTCTATTTTATTTTATTAATTTTTAAAAATTGAAGTTTAGTTAACACACAATGTTACGTGAGTTTTGGTTGTTAGACCTAGTGGTTTGACAATGGTCAAATGCCATACTTAGGACAAGCGTAGCTACTGTGTGTCCCATACAACACTAGTATAATATCACCGGCTACATTCCCTGTGTTGTGCACTTCACTTTCCTGACTTACTCAGTCCATAACTGGAAGCCTGTACCTCACACTCCCCTTCACTCATTTTGCCCACCCCTCCCCCGACCCCCGGCAACCATCAGTTTATTCTCTGTATTCATAGGTCTGTTTCTGCCTTTTTTTTTTGAATATTTATTTATTTTTGAGAAAGACAGAGAGACAGAACGCAAGCGGGGAAGAGGCAGAGAGAGAGGGAGACACAGAATCCGAAGCAGCTCCAGGCTCAAACTCACAAACTATGAGATCATGACCTGAGCCGACGCTTAACTGACTCCGAGCCATCCAGGCGCCCCTGTTTCTGCTTTTTTGTTTGTTCATTTGTTTTGCTTTGGTTTTTTAGATTCTATATATAAGTGAAATAATATATGATATTTCTCTAACTGACTTCACTTAGCATAATACCCTCTAGGTCCATCCATGTTGTTGCAAATGGTAAGATCTCATTCTTTTTTATGGCCAAATGACATCCCATTATATACCGCATCTTTATCCATTCATCTATTGACGATACAGCCTTATTTGGATCCAGGTCTTCCTCGGAAAATCTTTATAAGATGTTGATTATCAGACGATTCCTTCTCTTTTGAGTGATAATATTGAAAGACAATCCCACTTTCTATTTGGGCATAAACAGTAATTTTCACCATCATTTTCTTCCTAAGTAGTATTATCATACGCACTCTGGACTATATATGCAAGTATTTTCCCTTGGCGGGGGTTAGAAATTAATTCAGAGGACCAAATATTAGAAGATGGTGTTCACCTGTTTTCCAAATATGCCACCAGGACCCACATTACTCATTAAAATATTACAAATATTAACACAGGTTTGGGCTAGGGGAGTGTGTTCATTTTTCTTTTCATATGTTCAGGTTATTTTCTCTGAGATTCCGGAAGACCAGAATTTTTCAGAGGTGAATGTTATCTTTACCATCACCATCCTGACCTTCCAGATTTCGGGTCTCCCCTAAGCTACACGTGCTTGTGAGGCACTTTTTTTTTTTTAATTTTTTTTTACAAATAGTTTGTTGTCAGATTGGTTTCCATCTTGGGAGGCACTTTCGATGGCAAATGGTTGTATCTATGAAGAAATCTAGGGTTAAAGAATCCCTTCGATCGAATTGACTTTAAAAAAAGTCTTAAGGAGTGAATTTCTTCATAAAACTAAACGTATTTTCTTCATTTGTTCTTAGCATAGTAACAATAATGCTTTCATTTCCCCTTCTGTATTATTTAGAAAGAGTAATTCCATTTACCTCAGTACTGTGGAATCCTGGTGGGGTGTCAGATCTTTAATAACTTAACTTGTTCTGTCATTTTATTAAATTAGGGGGGAAATAACACTTGCCACTTTGGAACCCGTTTTAGAATCCATGAAAAAGTGTTCTGAATATCCTCCGTTAATATCAAATTGTGCCCAGCTTGAAGCATTTCCTAGGATGCGGGAAAGCATTTTTGTTCTGTCCCCAAGGATACAAATTGGAAACAAAGTGATAAAAAAAAACAAAAACAAAAAACCTTGGAGGTAACACAATAAAACATCCCTAGGAGGCATGAGAATCTTACATTAAGCATTTGGTAAGTTTAGAATCCTGCCCAGATGTGCTGAAAATACCCTTCCAGCACAGTGAAAATATTCCGTGCCCTCTTTAAATCAGTGATTTTTCTCTTTCTTTCTTCTTTCTTTTTTGACACAGAAAAGCAGCTGCTCCTGTCCGCAGATGACTCTGCTGGTCTGAGGGAAATTAGAGTGCTCCCTGCCTTTGAGGCTGATGCAATGGGGAGGTCAAGAGTGCTTGCTCCAGCAACTTCTTTATACCCTGGCTTAAAAGGAATTTCTCCCAGCACATTCCTATCCCTAAAGAACACGCTTGGTTCCCTTTCCAGAACAATGCTCTCTCGACCAGCCAGACCGCTGATACTAACCAGAGCTTGACCAGCCCCGCCACCCACTTCCTCACCCACGCTTTCACATTTCACATGTGCTAAGTCAAGCATCCTTAAAGAGAGATTTAAAAAAAAAAATTTTTTTTTAATGCTTATTTATTTTTGAGAGAGAGAGAGAGAGTCACGAGTGCGAGCAGAAGAGGCAGAAAAAGCTGTCAGCGCAGAGCCCAATGCGGGGCTTGAACCCACAAACCGTGAGATCATGGCTTGAGCCGAAGTCAGACGCTTAACCGACTGAGCCACCCAGGTGCCCCAAAGAGAGATTTTTTTTAAACATTATTAATTCAACAAATGGCATTTCCTTCAGGCTTTTCTTTTTCCATTCTTAAGGGTAAGTACCCCTGAAACCAAAGTGTTTACACATCCTCTCTCATCCAGGAACTACCAAGCCAACTTGAAAAGATGCCAGGCGGTCTTTGTCTTTCCTTTACAACTTGATTTCTTTCCCTGTACTTTATACCAGAATGGTGATGCGTGGTTTAGAGTCAGACTAAAAACGGACCGCTGGCTCCTTGCCTGAGGAAATGGCATGTTCTGGAGAAGAAGTGCGGAAGACAGAGACCCAGACTGATTTCTGACCCAAGCTGGGCTCTTGGGGCAGCACTGGGGCAAATTAGTCTGGTTCCCTGTGGCTCGGGGTCAGTGGGAAGACCAGATCCAAACAGGCGGGCTCGGGGCTGCTGGGTAGATGTCAAGCCGAGGCTGGCACCTTTCCAGAGTTCCAGGACCCATCTGCGTGGGTGGGCTGAGTCTTCTCGAGGGTCCGGGATGGGACTCAAGTGAGCTCACGGGCCCACCCTCTGTGACCCTCACAGGAGAAGGAACCGGCCATAGGTACCTCCCCGCTGAACCGGCGGCTGGCAGAGAAGTCTCTTGATGGTTAAATGTAGCTTAAACTACTTCATCTGGGAAGACCATGCTTAGGGCCACAGGTTCTAGATGGCTTTTCCTCAGCGCCCACCCGTGAGCAGAACGGGAGGGGGATCGGCACAAAGATGTAGTAGCGTGCCACTAAAAATCCAAAGAAGTCAAAGGTCTTAACTTCAACGGTCATTTTACATAGGCTTGGACGGCTTTTTCTTTTCCTGGGCAAAGTTGCTTAGCCATTTCAATTTTTGATATCTGCTAAAAGCAGTCAACATTTTTTAAAAATTTTATTTATTTATTTATTTGAAGGAGAGATAGAGACAGCATGAGCAGGGGAGGGTCAGAGAGAGAGGGAGACACAGAATCAGAAGACAGGCTCCAGGATCTGAGCTGTCAGCACAGAGCCCGACGCGGGGCTCGAACCCACAAACTGTGAGATCACGACCCAAGCTGAAGTTGGACGCTTAACCGACTGAGCCACCCAGGCACCCCAGCAGTCAACATTTTTAAGCACAGTTAAGTACTTGCCCTCACATGGTCCGAAAAGAAAGAAGTAGGAATGTAATTTCCCTGACTCCTGTCCCCTCACGTGGCTCTGGCCCACACAGGTGCTCCGGGCTGAAGCAAGCCTTTTGACCTCTGGAGTGTAGACCATGTTGGGTTTCTTGGGTTACAAAGAAAAGTATTCTGCTTCCTTTGCATGATCAACCTACCTTCCTTCCTTCCTTCCTTCCTTCCTTCCTTCCTTCCTTCCTTCCTTCCTTCCAAGTCCATGACACCAGAGTATTTGAATGGAAATGGAAATGAAACGTGCAAGCAACTCTGTGCTTTCCACAAAGACCTTGAAGAGACCTGGAGGCCAGTGTCACCATCCTCCCCATTTTTCCTGCCTACCTCTCTGTCGCTTCCCAGGCGCCAGGCCAGCATGTCCCCAGACTTGCTCCCATCACGGGAGAAGGGATATCAAGGGTAGGAATCCTGCCACACCGTGTCCTAACCGCCAACGCTCTTGCCCGTAGTCTCCGTAAGGGAGCTGGGTGCCTAGCACTGTAAGCGTTTAATAAATCCCATAAAAACAAGGGGTGAGTTCTTCACGTTATGAGGTGCTTTCTCTATGCCAGTCCCGGTCTCAGCATCTGTCTTAAACCTCACTACAATCTCCGGACACAGACATTCTTCTTCTCCCTCCCTCCCTCCCTCCCTCCCTCCCTTCTTCTTCCTTCCTTCCTTCCTTCTTCTTCTTCCTTCTTCTTCCTTCCTTCCTTCTTCTTCTTCCTTCCTTCCTTCTTCTTCCTTCCTTCCTTCCTTCTTCTTCTTCCTTCCTTCTTCTTCTTCTCCACATTACGAGGCTGCTGCGTAAGAGGCTTGCATCTTGCCCCAGATGCGCAGCTCTCAGGCAGGCTGGGGTTCAGTGTACGCCCCTGTGCCCCTACATCCGTCTTTACCTCTGCAGCCAATTAGCGAACCCACGCCACTCCAGCAAGTCAGCGGAGGGAGGCGGGAAGGCGAACAGCAGTGCTGGGGCCGAGCCGAGGCTGAGGGTGGCGGAGGGGAGGCCACCAGAAGTTGGGGCTGGGAGTGGACCTACCAGCCTGGAAGCCTGTTCCCTCTGGACTTTCCGGTTACATAGAAAATAAATATTCTTGGGGCACCTGGGTGGCTCAGTCGGTTAAGCACCTGCCTTCGGCTCAGGTCATGAGCTCACAGTTCGTGAGTTCGAGCCCCGCATCTGGCTCTGTGCTGAGCCCACTTCAGATTCTCTCCCCTTCTCTCTCTGCCCCAGCTCTCTCTCGCTCTCTCTCTCAAAAATAAATAAACTTAAAAAAAGAAAGAAGAAAAGGAGTATCCTTACTCTTTAAGCCGTTTTGAGTTGGTTATTTTTGCTGCAAGGAAAACGACTCATTGATGCACTGGACAAGCTGGGTCTGGGATTCTTCACCCACGGCCCCCTCTTCCGCCTACTCATATTTACCAATATGCTTCTATTCTATAGGAACATGCTCTTTCATGAAGTTTTGATTGCCATTTATCACGTACCAGTGGAAGATCAAACTACATCAACACATTAGCTTTCTGAGGATTAAAAATGCATTCACATGCCTTTGTTTTTAGCAGTTCTCTTTTTTCATCATTTAACTTCTGTGTTTATTTCACGGCCCTAGGAGTTTATGCGAGTGTCTGGCTCCTCACTGAGAAAGAGGTAACATTGATTGCTTGCGGGTGTATTGCAAGCATACCCTCTGATCACAAAGCCCTTTCTCACTATGCCCCAGCTAATTGATTTCTTTGAGAGCCGAACAATCCCAGCCTTGTGGGAAGAGAGTCTCCCACATTCGGAGAGCAATGGCTGGTTTAGAAATGCTCTGTCTTTGTCCACGACCAAGTCTCTTCTGCATCCTTGATTATGTCTAAATGATGCTCTTATCCTTGAACAGAGGCCCACTTTCTCGGTCCACAAGGAAGTGCCGAGTTGTTTACCAGCCTCAGAGACAGAGGAAGCGGCAGTCCACAGGCCAGTCACACAACCAGGTGAGCCGCCACCGAGCTCTGGCTTGGGAGAAAGTGACTTTAAAGGCTGAAAGGCTTTGGTGTCGTGCCAGCCGATTTACTAAGGAATCTGCGCAGCTGGCCTGGGAAATTGGACGGGCAGGCACTGCTGAGTGCTTCCAAATGGGGACACTTGAGGTAGCTGTAATTGTCCCGGCCGGAGGGGGACAGTTGTGAGGGGACAGTGCCCGTGGTGTGTATGACCTAGGTGAGTGTGGGCTTTGACAGCAACCACAGCGCCCAGGGGTGGACGGCATGGGGCTCCCATGCCCACAGAGGATAACTCGCCTGGTGCTGTGGCTTAGATGACTCACCAGAGAAACAGATACTTCCACTGAACAAAATGACAGGACCAGGTGTGTCGGGGAGGGCAGATACCCTACTAGAGTCTTGGCTCAGAGGGGTGACCTGGCCCATTAAGTCTTGGCATGCCTGCACTGCTTAGGAAGGCACTGTCCCCCGCGGATCACGGGGCCATCACCGGCACAGCTGTAACATTCGAGCCTCATAGGACTGCTCTTAAAACTTCATTCACTCGTTCACTGAGGCCTACTATGCATCAGCCGAACCGAATTAAGTTCCAAGGATTGACGAGAATAAGTGTGTATGTCTGTTGGGTAGGTGGGTGAACAACGGTGGCCTGGGTTGTAAGTCTGATAATAAGTAAGCTAAACCGGCTTCTTAGTCAAAGAAATAGTGTTAGAATTCCTTTCCTGAAGTGAGAATTTTTATAATTCAAAGTCGTCCCGTCTGTAAACACGGGACCTTCAAGAAAGAAGCTCACCTCAGGGTCTGGGAAGTCTTGGAGCAGCTAGTCTTGGCTTCCGAGATTCCTTAAAAGGAGTCCTATGCACATGGGGCCAGATCCCACTCACCCCTGGAGAGTGACAGGGTGGCACCCTTAGCTCCCCCCACCCCGCCCCCGCCCCNCCCTTAGCCCCCCCCCCCCCGCCACCGTCACTAGGTGCCCTTCCTGGCGTGTTCTGCATGAATCTCCCCGCTCCCTGTGACGTGGGCTACCGTGTGGCCAGTTAAGGCCACGGAGTGAGCCCACACCTCTGTGGATGAAGCAGGGTAAGAATTTCCTGGAGGAAAGAGACACTCCTTGGTACAATCATCTGGAAAGAGGCGGTCCCCGAATCAGGACAAGGACAGCGGGCTCTGTGGGAAAGGCCAGGTCTTCTGGTCTCCGGGCTTCACTGGCTCAGGTCTGTGCACGGGAGCCTGGGACCGCCAGCTGACCTCGTGCTCAAGGAGCCCCCATGACAGACCCTTCAACACCATCTGTCACATACTCAGCCCCGGAGAAAAAGGACCACAGTAAAAGCTTAAAATTGTGTCCCATTCCCCGACCACACACTCACGTGCTCCAGGAATTCATATTGCAACGGGCACATTCATACCGCATTGCATCTGTGCGGGCATGATAAAGTCATGAACTTGTTAAAGTGTGAACATTTAAAGTATGTCAATATTTCTGTAACTGCTTTGACATCTCTTTAGTTTTTTTTAAATATGTTGAGTGATTTAAGAAAAGAAGAAGAAGAAGAAAGAAAAAAGGAGTTGGCCCTGGACTTTTACAACCTCAGAGAACTTCTGCCCGGCCCGGGCATCAAGCGCCCTCCGATGGAAGGGGGCCTTGCTTCTCCCAAGTGTGGCCCCTGGGCCAGCACACCTGCATCACCTGGAGCCTGCGCTAAACACAGAACCTTCCAGCAAGGTCACCTGGTGATTTCTAAGCACTCTGAAAGTTCCAGAAGCACAGCCGTTGGGAAGACAAGGAGAAGGCGAGTCAACACCGCAGGCTCTGGACCGATGACCGCACTCTTGTCCTCGGGCTCTGGGCGCCCGGTGTCGGCCGGTCTTGAGCTCGGCCCGGAGGCCCCTGCCACCCTTGCTGTGTTCGCGGTTACGGAGTGAACACTTTTCTGACGCAGCGCGCGGAGCTCCCGGAGGGTCCCAGCCGCAGCCGCTCTTCCTCTCCTTTACGAAAGAACTGTACTCAATTACCACCATCGTCTTTTACATTTCTTCAACAAAAAATGGATGGAAGTTCGTTTCCTTTCTTGTTCTATAAATCACAATTATAAAGACAAAGTAGAAGGGTGGCCGCCAGGGGCTGGGGGGAGAGGGGCACACCGGGAGCTGGTGTGTAACGGGGACAGAGTGTCAGTCTGGGAAGATTACGGGGACCTGGATGGTGGTGATGGCTGCGGAACAAGACAACTGTCCTTAACGTCCCTGCACATTTAAAACTGGTTGATGATAAATCGTATGTATTTTACCACAATAAAATGAAAGGGTCCGGGGGTCCAATCCGTGGGAGTCCCTGGACGACCGCACGCGGGGTCGGGACGAGGAAGAGAGCCAGGAGGCTACACGCGCTCCCGCAGCCCCTCTGCAGAAGGTCATCCGCCCCGGGACAAAGTGACGGAGAGGGCGCTGCCCTGGGCCCCGCTCATGGCCCCGCGCGGAGCCAGACGCCCCCTGCCCCGAAAGCCCTCCACCCTGCAGAGAGCGCGCGACAGGTCTGCGTGCAGAGCCGTGACCCGGGGCCGGAGGCTGGCTCCCCGCGTGGCCGCAGGGCCCCCGTGACCCGGGGCCCACCCCCAGGCGATGCGGGCCCTCAGCCACACACGCCTGCGCCTGTCCTGCTCGCAGGCTCGGGCCCCCAGGGAAGGTGCAGCGTCCCTCCGATTGGGCGTGGCTTCAGGGAAGGAGCGTGGTCCTTCCTCAGGGAGCAAGGCCATAGGGCAAGGCCAGACCCAAGGCCTGGGCCCCGCCACCCCCGCTGACGCCCATCAGCCGGCAGTCGTATCCAGTAGGTGCCACTATGAATAAGGAAAGCCTAGTTCCATATACAGTTGGGAAGCAACGCAGGAGACGTTCTCACTCGCTACCACTTCCAGCAGCTTCCTGTATGAGGGGGATGGCAAAAAGGGTTTTGTTNAGAAGCCGCCACAACTCAGCCAATGAGAAGCCGCCACAACTCAGCCAATGAGAAGCCGCCGCAACCGGAACGCTAGCGCTCCGCCAATGAACTCTTGTTGGGAACACCTTGCCTAACCCGCCCTCTCCTCTGTGAAAGGACACCGTCCTCCTCCGTTCTCACACACGTGCGCGGTTTGCGTGTCCTGAGTCGCAGCTCCCTGCCCTTCCTGAATAATCTCGTCCTTGCCGGTTAAGCATCCGGCCATTTTATTTTCACTGTGGACGGCGGTGAGGCCGCCCTACGACGGCGGTGTGACAGGCGGCCGTGGGAGCGGGTCCCAGGCCCCTGCACCAGGGCCGCGGTGAGGACCTCACTAGGTCGGAGGCCAGGCCTCCAGGAGCCCCGCTTCCGCTCCCCCACAGCGCCCCCAAAGCTGTCCTTGAGCCCCAGCCCAGGACAGGGGAAGCGTGCGGGGGGTGTGACGGCTGGGCCCCGAGACGCGGGGGGTGGGGGGGGAGACATGTGCAGAGCAGCGTCGGAGCGGCTCCTCGGAGGCTTCCAGGCCAGGACACGGTTCCGCAACCGCGTTGTTGCCGAACGCTGTTACCGCCTGGGGGCTCCTGGGGGAATGAAGTGTAGACAGTGCTCTGTGGGTGAGGGTGTGCTGTCTGACGGGGACAGGTGACAACTCGAGGGTGTTTCCAGCCGCTCAGGCACCCAGGCAGTCTCCTCTGTGGGGAGCTGGGTCCGGACCCAGCGCCTCCGATCACAGACTGAACGGCCCGGGTGCCGTCGCGTCCCAGCCTCTCCACCCGCCCACCTCCTGCCTTCC
>NW_027532842.1:4177975-4178396 GCF_008692635.1 Crocuta crocuta | reverse complement strand
TCCTGGGTGCCCCGGGTTCTCATTGAACCCCTTCTTGGCTTTCTGAGCGAATTCCCGCTCGCACGCGGCACTTTCCGGCGGGACGGGGCCCGACGGTCCCGAGGGGGGACTCTGCCGGGCCCTCGCTCGGGAAGCTGCCCTTTCACGGCGCGGTCCGTCCGCCCAGCCTGCTCACCCCCAACCCTTCCTCCTCGGGCCGGTCAAGCTTTAAACCGCTTCCGGTTACCTGTTTGCCATCCCCCGCCCCAGGCCAGCATCCGGCGTCCACCGCGCCTCGCGGGACTTGTTCGTACGCTTCGCCTGGGGGCCAGGCTGTGCGCGATCTGTGGGGGGGGTCAAATCCTCTGGGGGCGGCGGTCAGGCCCCCGTGGACAGGGGGTCATTCTTCCGCTCCTGACGCGAAACCCTGAGGTTCTTAGCC
>NW_027532842.1:4166051-4167003 GCF_008692635.1 Crocuta crocuta | reverse complement strand
CTCAGCCAATGAGAAGCCGCCACAACTCAGCCAATGAGAAGCCGCCACAACTCAGCCAATGAGAAGCCGCCACAACTCAGCCAATGAGAAGCCGCCACAACTCAGCCAATGAGAAGCCGCCACAACTCAGCCAATGAGAAGCCGCCACAACTCAGCCAATGAGAAGCCGCCACAACTCAGCCAATGAGAAGCCGCCACAACTCAGCCAATGAGAAGCCGCCGCAACCGGAACGCTAGCGCTCCGCCAATGAACTCTTGTTGGGAACACCTTGCCTAACCCGCCCTCTCCTCTGTGAAAGGACACCGTCCTCCTCCGTTCTCACACACGTGCGCGGTTTGCGTGTCCTGAGTCGCAGCTCCCTGCCCTTCCTGAATAATCTCGTCCTTGCCGGTTAAGCATCCGGCCATTTTATTTTCACTGTGGACGGCGGTGAGGCCGCCCTACGACGGCGGTGTGACAGGCGGCCGTGGGAGCGGGTCCCAGGCCCCTGCACCAGGGCCGCGGTGAGGACCTCACTAGGTCGGAGGCCAGGCCTCCAGGAGCCCCGCTTCCGCTCCCCCACAGCGCCCCCAAAGCTGTCCTTGAGCCCCAGCCCAGGACAGGGGAAGCGTGCGGGGGGTGTGACGGCTGGGCCCCGAGACGCGGGGGGTGGGGGGGGAGACATGTGCAGAGCAGCGTCGGAGCGGCTCCTCGGAGGCTTCCAGGCCAGGACACGGTTCCGCAACCGCGTTGTTGCCGAACGCTGTTACCGCCTGGGGGCTCCTGGGGGAATGAAGTGTAGACAGTGCTCTGTGGGTGAGGGTGTGCTGTCTGACGGGGACAGGTGACAACTCGAGGGTGTTTCCAGCCGCTCAGGCACCCAGGCAGTCTCCTCTGTGGGGAGCTGGGTCCGGACCCAGCGCCTCCGATCACAGACTGAACGGCCCGGGTGCCGTCGCGTCCCAGCCTCTC
>NW_027532842.1:4158566-4166009 GCF_008692635.1 Crocuta crocuta | reverse complement strand
GCGCCCCCCCCACCCCTGCGTCCTGGGTGCCCCGGGTTCTCATTGAACCCCTTCTTGGCTTTCTGAGCGAATTCCCGCTCGCACGCGGCACTTTCCGGCGGGACGGGGCCCGACGGTCCCGAGGGGGGACTCTGCCGGGCCCTCGCTCGGGAAGCTGCCCTTTCACGGCGCGGTCCGTCCGCCCAGCCTGCTCACCCCCAACCCTTCCTCCTCGGGCCGGTCAAGCTTTAAACCGCTTCCGGTTACCTGTTTGCCATCCCCCGCCCCAGGCCAGCATCCGGCGTCCACCGCGCCTCGCGGGACTTGTTCGTACGCTTCGCCTGGGGGCCAGGCTGTGCGCGATCTGTGGGGGGGGTCAAATCCTCTGGGGGCGGCGGTCAGGCCCCCGTGGACAGGNTACTTAAGCTTGCAGCTTGCACTGACGTAATTTAAACCTCTTCTCCGGCTTCCCACCACCCCAGTGGCGTGTGTGTGTGTGTGTGTGTGTGTGTGTGTGCGCGCGCGCGCACACACACAGGAAGGTGAGAGAAGAGTTTCCTTCCTGGGTCTGGAAGCAAGTGCTTAGAGGCCAGAGGCGCCTGGGCGCATGATCGCTCTGTACCCTCAACGGACTCCCCCAAATTATAAATCTAATCGCCCACACAGCAGGGTTAACACACAATGCCTGGCATTCACTCTCCTCCACAGATTCCGGCCTCAGCTGTGTGATGGGAAGCCCAAGGCATTGGTGCATTTGAAAATGCTCCCCAAGTTAGATGTGCACAANGGGTGGGGGGGCGGGGCGCCTGGGTGGCTCAGTTGGTTAAGAATCTGACTCTGGGTTTCAGTTCAGGTCATGATCTCACTGCTCGTGAACTTGAGCCTTGCGTCTGTCTGGCTCTGCACTGACCGTGCAGAGCCTGCTTGAGATTCTCTCTCTTTTCCCCTCTCTCTGCCCCTAACCTGCTCTCTCTCTGCCCCTAACCTGCTCTCTCTCTCTCTCTCAAAATAGATATAAATAAGCTTTAAAAAAAAAAAAAAGAGGAAGGTGTGGCTCAGTGAAGCCTGCAAATGGGAAGTGGAAAGCAGGGTAGGGGGGTCAAGGAGGCAGAGAGCTGGCCGTCCCCTGCACTTAAGGAATTGCTGGGGACACGCAGAGACCTGGGGACCCAGCACTCACACGTACTAGGACTGATGATGGCCCTGTGTCTCCAGCTCCCGCAGGCCGCTCAGGACGCTTCACAAGTGCTGACTCACTGAAGGTGTGCGGCATCACATAAAGTTGCTGCGAAAAGCTCTCCCTTTTGCAGATGAGACCAGAGGAGCGCCCGGAGACGCACCCAGAGCGACAGCAAGGCGGGGATGTCAGCCCAGTCTCAGACACCCACGCACAGGGGTGGGAGGGAAGGGTGGAATCTCGGTTGCATACGGCTATAAATCTTGTGTTGTTCGCTCCTAATAATGCGGGGGGGTGGGGCGTAGACGCTCCAGTACATAAAACTCACAGATAATCCCCGAATCTAGGAAGTGCCAAGGATTCTCGTGGTAGACCTCTCCGGGCCCTGGAGTTCACAGACACTAAACAAAACGGGGCCAAGAGGGAGCATGGGAAAAGAAGTGAATGGTTTGAATCCAATTCCTAGTCTCCAACCCCAAGATTTGGATTCTAGGCTGCACCTGGGAATCTGTATTCTAATTTTTTTTTTTTACATTTATTTATTTTTGAGAGACAGAGGCAGAGCATAAGTCGGGGAGGGGCAGAGAGAGAGGGAGACACAGAATCTGAAGCAGGCTCCAGGCTCTGAGCTGTCAGCACAGAGCCCCATGCAGGGCTCATACCCACGACCAGTGAGATCATGACCTGAGCCGAAGTCGGACGCTTCACCACCTGAGTCACCCAGGTGCCCCGAATCAATATTCTAAATTCTCCTCATGGTTCTGATGCTCTAAGACTTGGGGGCCAGTGGTGGGAATGGCCCGTGAACTGGAAAATCAAGCCTCCCATAAGCCAGTGGCCTCGGTTGCACAGAGAAGTGGAAAGAGCCCCCACTGGGAGCCAGGGCTCTGAATTCCAGTTTTGACTTTGCTTGTACTCTGGGGACAGTCACTGGCATCCAGACCCTTCAGTTTTCTTATCTGTGAAATAGAAAAATGGGCCAAAATAATCCCCAGACTGTTCCTGTGATGAATTTATCTGATTCCATGACAGTCGAATTTCTTATTCAGTAAGGGTAAGAGTATTTTTAAAGGAATGGGGATCAATTCCCCAAAGGGGAGTTGCCATAGTTTTAGTATCTCTTCCTAACTCTGCTTAGGAATTTTGGCAAGACCTTCCAACCAGCTCTTGCATCTTCCTTCCTTCCCATCACAGGGACCCTTAACACCGGTGACGCATGGGCCTTCCACTTCTTTTCTGACTCTCAGAAACTTCCCCTCTGACTCTTGCTCTTTCTTTCCCAGAAACCCCAGAAAATGGCAGTTTTCAATCCTGGCTGTGTATAGGATCACCTGGGAAGCCCTTATGACTTATTGACACCAGGCCTTCCCCCCAGACAACTGAATCAAAATTTGGGGGTGTGTGTGTGGCCTAGGCATCTGCATTTGTGAAGCTCCCCAGTTGATTGCAATGCATGAGAACGTTGGAGGCAGCTCCCCGGAGCTGGTGTGAAAGCAGGGGTGATGGGTCTCAAGGTTCCTCTTTACTCAAGTAAGAGAGCGGAAGTGTAGGGTGGAATTTACAGTGTTGCCAAGTCTTCTCTGCCTAGACCCACACATCAGTATTGTAGATACGCTACATCGATGTCCACAGCATCAAATACACCGTGGAAGGGAAATGAAAACACCAGAAAACACCAGGCTACCTGGCACCACCATACGCCCGCCAGTGGGCCTGAGTCAAGTGTCCCAAGTCCAGTCTTCCCGTTTGCAGAGTGAGCCCAGCTTTTCCCTCTTGACCTTACAGCATTGTTAGGTGAATCACATGATGCAATGCATGTGAATTGGCTTTGTACACGATAAAGCACTACACAAGTTGAATGGATTTTAGGCACCTCGCATGTTGAAGGAGTTCACATATTCAACGAAAATATGTCGGTTCTTTCCCAATGAATGCATGGGTTCAGTGCAACATCAATACCAATCAAAATGGCAGCAGCCTTCTTTATAGAAATCCGCAAACTGATTCTAAAATTTGCATGGAAATGCCAAGGACCTTGAATTGTCAAAATAGTTTTGAAAAAGAAGTACAGCCTTGGAGGACTCACATTCCCTGGTTTTGAAGCAACAGCGATCAAGATAGTGTCTCAGTGCAAAGGTAGGCGAGTAGTTCAGTGAAATGAAATCCCAAGATATATCTGCATGTATGTGGCCAGGTGATTTTCTACGAAACTGACAACACAGTTTGATGGAGAAAGGATGATTTTTTAACAGATGATATTGGAACAACCAGATAGCCATAGTTGAGATATGTGTATGTATATACCTAAGTCTCCTAGGAAAGAAGAAATAAATTATAAAACTATGGCATCTCCATAGAATGGAATACTATTCAGAAAGAAAAGAGGCATGAACTAGAGCCATATATGTTAGCATGGATGCACCACTAAAATATTATACTAAGCGAAAGAAGCCAGACACAAAGGCTCCATATTATTTGATTTCACATACGTGAAATTTTACAAAAAAAAAAAACTATAATGATAGAAAGCAGATCAGACAGAAACCTGCGAGGGGTCAGGGGGTGGGAGGCAGGGATTAAATATAGAGGGGCTTAAGGGAACTTTGGGGAGATGGAAATTTTCTATATCATGATCGCAATAATGGTACACAACTGTAAACATTGGTCAAAACTCACTGAATTGTAATTAAACATGGTGAGCTTCACTGTATGCAGATTATCTTTCAAAAAAGCTGGCAAAAAATTATCGGAGTCTTTTGCTTGTCAGGTACTGCGCTGGGCACATCAGGATGAATCAGACACGACCCCTCCCTGCAAGCACTCGCAAATAAGTGCAACACATCACTGAAAGTGCTGTGGTAGAGACTGCACGCAGAATAGAGTGAGGTTGATTCTCACCACAGGAGGGAGAGCAGGCTAGGTGGTATTTGAGCCAACTCTTAAAAGATAGGTAGCTATTTGCCAAGTAACAAAGGAGAGCAAAGCAATTCTAAGCAGCAAGAGCCAAAGAACAAAACCTCGCAAGCTGGAAATAGCTAGACACATTCCAGGAAAGGCGAGTGGTTGGTCAAAACCTAATTTTCCAGGAAGAGCGTGTCCGGAGATGAAAATGTTGAAGAGTCTCCTACCACATGTTCAGGCACTCAAGTTTCATCCTATAAACAAAGAGAAACTACTGAATAGTTTTGAGCTGTAATGAACAGGTTCAGTGTGGCGTTTTATAAATATTACTCTGGAAGACAGATTGAAGGGTGGTAGCAGGTAGATTGAAGGCTAAGAAGCCAATTAAAAGACTATTGCCGTCACTCAGATAAACAGTGAGTTTTGTTCTGCAGAGTAACGTCAGGGCAAGAGTCATGAGAGATATTAAGGGAGCATAGCCGGATGTGTTTGGGGGTGCTGCATAAAAGAATGATGGGGAGTCAAACAGTACTCCTTGGATTCTAGCTTGAGTGACTGGGTGGCTGGTGGTGGCATGTTTCAAGATGGCAGATGCAAGGAAGAGCAAGTGTGGATGGGAAAGATGAGTTCATGGGTTGGTGCTTGGTTAACTTTTGTACAGTCCATTCTAGAAGAGTGTCTACAAGGAACCTGAATACCCAAGAGTAAAATTCAAAGAGATCTAGCCTAGATGTATGTATACCACAAGTGGCCATGTGGTAGTAAAATTGACGGGAGAAGAACAGAGAGGTCAGAGGTTTAGGGGATCTTGGTGAGCACAGCACACAGACAGACCGATGGGGTAGGGGTGGTAGCAGATGGGAGTCAAGAGTAAGGTACTCAGAGGGAAGGGTTTCAGAGGGAAGAGAGTTCTGGGTGATGCCAACATCCAAGCTATGGAAACCCGAAGTGAAGGAGCGGGAAGATCATTGGTGCCCAGGCTACGGTGTTGTGTAAGTCTTTCCATGAGTGTTAAAGTTCCCAGGATGCTGTGGGAGAAAGGAGTGCCATGGGGGAGGCATCAAAGTCCTCAGTGAATGAGGGAAGGGAGTATAGGGCCAGAGGCTGTCAGCCATATGTGTGGTGGGCTGGGCTTCAAGGTTTGTGCCTGAGGAAGAGGGGGCTGCTGCCCACTGAGGGCTCTAAGATGAAAGAAAGTGGGGTGTCCATTTCAGAGAGAGGGTAGGGGATATTCTTGGGGTTCAGCCAGGTTTCCTGTAACGCTAGGAGGTGGAAGAGGTTGGAAATGAAGGTACAACGGATTTGGATGATAGCAGAGCACGGGTTAGGAGGGGGTAGCTGCCGGGAAATCGGGGGAAAGGCAGCACTGCATTGTCTGGGCAGAAGAGAAAACTTTGAGCCTCCCTCCTGGGCTGGTGGCAAGATGGCAGCTGTGGGAGGCGAGGGCCGGGTTTGTCGGCCTCACAGTTCTGGGCAGCTAACTGTGGAGACCTTCGGGGGTCTTAGACCCAAACAATATATGTAAAATTTAGTAATGGGAACCTCACTACAATGGAGGTTGGAGGCTTCTGGAAGGAAGGGAGCTCATGACCTACCCCTTGCAGTCTATTGCAGACCAAACAGGAGGAGCCAGACTTGACCTTGCATGTGGATACCACCTACTAATCCTGCAGAAGGAAGAGACCTTTCCTCATCGCCAGACAGCTGACCGGCCAGTGAAAAGCCACCATTCTTGGAACCCCAAGTTTACTCCTATAGACTTTTCATTTATGACGGGCTTCCTCAATTACCCCCCCTTTCGCCTTAAAAAAAGCGGGGGATGCATGTCTCCTTCATTCTCCCAACGTGCCTATAGTTTTGCCACAGCTTGTTTGTCCCAGAATACAATTCTCTTTCATCCCCGGATGAACCCATCTTTTACTGGTAAAATAACTCGCCGTTTCTATTTTTAGGGTTAACAAATGTGATGGGGAGTTTTGTTGATGCGCCGAGATCGTGCCGGGAAGAGACTCCTGCCCCGGAGAATTGTAAGGATGCTGGAACATTTACCACTTGCTGGAAATACTTGCTGATGGTTAATTAAGGGACAAAGACTCAGTAAAGGGTGAAGATTAGGCCTACGGGTCCCTCAATAGGTATTCGTTTAACTGGATTGGAATAAAGAGCGGAGCTCATGTGTTCCTTGTGGAATAAGAGGACCTCAGAGCTGGAAAGGCCTAGAAGAGACACATATTGTAGAAACATCTAGTGTATCCGTTGCGCGTGCGTCTTGTGTGTGAGAGCGCCACCGCGCTCATTTTAGTGACCTTCACGCGTGTGCGGTCCCCTGCTCCTGACTGCCCCCCAGCGCTGCCCCCCGGGGTGGCCCTTCAGCTAGCTCAGACTCCGGTTCCTTCCGCAGGCTCTTTCCCTCCAGCTCTAGCTCTTTCCATCTCCCTGCACGAGCTCTTCTCTTTTCTTGGCAGGAAGCTTCCCCGCGTCTGCCTGGCCACCCCACTCATCCTGCAAGTTCTTTCCGGCTCCCAGGCGTGCTTCGGGGCCCCTGCAGCTCGTGCTCACCCTACTCTCTCATCAGAGCGATAGTCATGTCACAAGAGAGTTGCTTGCTGCGATATTGTGATTTGTAAGAAATGCATGTTTGGTCATTCAGACGACTAGCCTAGACTTCTCATATGTGCTTGGTCTTTGTCCACAGTTCCTGGCCCACAGCTCCCAAGGCTCTTGGTCTCTGTCTATTCTGTGTCTTTGCACCCAGCTCTTCTGAGCCTCCGGGTCTCAGGAATTGATTCAATGCACGGATTTTGAAGCCAGATACACCCTGGACTCAACTTCCAGGCCTGCCACCGGTCAGCTACTAGCCCCTGTCCTTGGGCAAGTTACTTAGCCTCTTGAAGCCTCAGTCTCTATTTATGACATGGAGGTGATGAGGGCAGTGGTGTGTGAAGGTGGAGAGTAAGCAGTAATGTTGGGAAATGCCAACGAGACCATGGATACCAAAACCATTGCAGGTTTAAAAAAAAATAGATTCAGAAATTCTCTTACCTCCTAGATCTATTCAAATCCTGATGAACAGATTCCCACCACTTTAAAAACCAGAATGCCAAAGTATTAGCTTACANCCCCCCCCCCCCTCCGGGGACAGTGCCAGGGACATACTGAGAAATTCTCATTACCCACCTCACATTTCTTAGACTCTGTTATGACTAGTATGCCTGTCTTCGCCATGTCATCTTAGCTTCTTTTCACAGCATGTCATGTTTCCAAGTGAATTCACGCAGAGCTATGATAGCAAAAGTCTCCTTATTTTAAACCTTCAGTCAAAGAGGGCGACCCTTCCCTGAACTTCGAGTCCAAGATCTTGGGCTCCATCTTCCTCTGATAACCGC
>NW_027532842.1:4136073-4158515 GCF_008692635.1 Crocuta crocuta | reverse complement strand
TCCCCCCCTCCACCCCCCTCCACCCCGCTCCAGTCCATTAATGACACTGTTTATCCTCAAAGGAAAGAAAAGCAGGTTTTTATTTATGGGCCAGATGATGTACCATATAGGGTTGCAAAGAATTCCCCACTGGAAGTCTCAGCAGCCGTGAGCCAAGTGCGTTAGTCAAAGACACTATTGATACGAGGGAACAGAACTGAGTGTCCTCAGCTGCCCTGAGAATGTCTTTCCTGAGGTATTTGTCTGGGAGGAGGTCTGATATTTCTGACATTTGCTAGGGAGCCTATGGGACTGTCGTCTTAAGCAAGGAAGCAGCTGGGAGCTCTCGCCCACAATCAGCCCTGAAATGTTGTGAAATTCCGTTGTTTTCCACAGCGAGTGCAGGGGCCCCGAGAGACGTGACAGCGGGTCATTACAGAATGCTTAAGTCACACCTGGTTCCGGGACCCAAGCACTGGCCAAGCGCGCTCTGTTCTGTCTTCCCCCCTCCCGCGTCTCTCTCTCTTCTACCCTTCCTCCAGCTTCCCTTGTGCGTGTCTACCTCCACAGACTTTAATAAAACCTATAATGAAGGTTAAATATGTTTAGGATAAAATGTACTTTTGTTGTAACTCCTTTTAAATGAAAGAAAAATTCTGAAAGGTCAGGGATGTATCACAGGAGTATCAGGAAGGAGCAAATCTCCAACATCTTATTTCAGAAAAGAAACTTCAACTCTGGTTTTTTAGGGTTACGGTCCCCACAGAGCTAAGTATCACACGTTAGACTCAAATTCCGAGGACGGTGGCTGTGATCAGCTGGATTGTTCATTTTTTGCCGAGTAAGGAGATACAGAGCGTGTTGTGTTTGGGGGCGTCATGTTTAACCCAAATTCATAATGTGCTTTCTTGCCCGGTTCTGGTTTGGGATGACGGGGCTGCTCTCGTGGGTAGCGGGCTTGAGAGATCTAATAAAACACAGGGATTAGCATCACAAGTCTCAACAGTGGCAATGACGAAACTTCTAAGGCATCAAGCACAACAACCCAAAGAACTACCTTCACAAAGGTGTGGCTTTCCAACAGCTAAAATCATTTCTTCCTTAAGGAAATGTGATGGGGTTGTCGTTTGACCTAGTCTCCTTCAGTTGCTGAGCTGTGGATGGGGTGCTCATCAGCTCAGTGGGGGCAGGTGGGTCAGGGAGTTTCTTAACTCTTTCCTCTGAATCCATGTAGTGATGCTTCCAACATCCCGTCCTCAATCCTGCCTCCCTCCATACCCCCTCCTGGCACGGCGACGCCCGGACCTCCCTAAACTTTGGGTCTGCTTCCTCTCCCTTCCCCCCAACTCCTATCCCTCTACTGTAACCCACTTTTCAGTCTCCCTGCCTAGACACATGCTTGCCTTCCCCATCTTGACAGAGGTGAAGTGTGTCACAGCAGCCTGGGCGTGAGGGCAGGTGGCTGATCGGTAGCATTTGCCAGTGTCTGTAGTGTAAACCCATCCATCGTGGGAGTATTTCAAGCCAGTTGAACAAGAAGCTCACGTAATCTCTGAAAATTTAAACCAGCTCTCCCAGACGTAGGAGGGTTCTGGGGCATCACGGCAGCCTTCTCTTGGCTCTGCCTTAACCTGAGCTAGCTTTCTTCTATTTGTTGTAGAACTTCTCAGGGAGGAATCCACANTCAAGATCCTTGGGATGTGGAATCCAAAAGCAAAAAAAAAAAAAAGGAATCCAGCAACAAAAATGAGTAAGAGTATAAAAGAGATACCATCAATGGGATTTGAATGGCAAACTGACACTCGTTCCTTGTTTCTTTAGCCTTCATACCACCGGTCACTAGTGACCTCCCCTCTACCAGAAACTCTTCTTTCTTCTTTTCCTTTTTTTTTTTTCCTTTGGCATTAAAAAAATTGAAGTATGGTTGACACACAATGCTACATTCATTTCAAGTGTACAACATAATGACGCTACAACTCTATGCATTAACTTGTGCCCACCGCAAGTGTAGCTACTATCTGTCGCCATGTAGCCCTATTATGATATCATAGACTTTATTCCCTATGCTGTGCCTTTCATCCCTGTGATCACTCACTTCATAACTGGAAGCCTGTACCTCCCGACCCCCTTTGCCCATTTTGCCGATCCCCCTACCCCCTCCTCTCTGGCAACCATCAGTTTCTTCTCTGTGTCTACAGGTCAGTCTCTGGTTTTTGTTTTTCATTTGTTTTTGTTTTGGTATTTCTCTTTCTATGTCTGATTTATTTCACTTAGCATAATACCCTCTGGTCTGTCCATGTTGTCACAAATGGCAAGATTTCATCCTTTCTTATGGCTATGTAATATTCCATTGTATATACACACCACATCTTCTTTATCCACGCATGTACCAGTGGATGCTTGGGCTGCTTCCATACCTTGGTTATTGTAAATAATGCTGAAATAAACATGGGGTACATACATCTTCTTGAATTAGGAGGTCTCCCCTCATTGGCTTCTGTAAGGCTGCACCTTCCTGTCCCCCCATCTCTCCAATATGCCTTCCTCCTCTGTCACCTCTTCTTCCTCTGTCCCCACAACGTCCACATCCCCAGAGCTCTCCTCCATCCTCTCCTCTTCCCTTCATCATCTCCATCAACCTTGACGTTGGTGACTCACAAGCAGATCTTTCTACCTGAGACCTCTCTTCGGTGCTCCAGTTCAGTATCCCAGCTACCGGAAGTTTCTTTCCTCCCAGAAATGTCCAGAATAGACTCCACCAGCTTGACCTCCACATCTTCTCTACTATCTTCATTTTTCCTGTTTCTGTTAAAGGCACCACCATGCTTGCAGTCACGAAGGCCACAAATACCATAGACAGAGTTCCTCTACACTCTTGACACATATATTCTGTTTATTGAATCTCCCAGCTACCACAGTTGAGGCCATAATTACCTAACTGTCCTATCTTCGGGCCTCTGGAGTTGATAAGAGTTCCTCTTCAGTTGGAAAGAAATCCAGGGGCACCAAGATGGCTCACTTAGTTGGGCATCTGACTCTTGATTTGGGCTCAGGTCATGATCTCATGGTTCATGGGATGGAATCCCATGTCGGGCTCCTCACTGACAGCACAGAGCCTGCTTGGAATTCTCCCTCTCTCTCTGCCCTCCCCCCATTCTCCCTCTCTCTCTCTCTCAAAATAAATAAAATTTGAAAAATAAAAGAAACCCAGCTCTAAGATTTACATTTATAAAAAATCGTTCTGACCAATCTCACCTTCTGGCTCAAATACCCTTGATTCTAACTGAGGCTTCACCTTAGTCTAGCATCAAAGTCCTGAATGACCCGACCCCTGGATTATCTCCCAACATTATCTACCCACTCCAGCATCCACCTGCCCCTGGACTTTGTCCATGCTGTTCCCTGTCTGGAACTGCTCATCCCCTGTTTCTACATATCTAAATCCAGCCGTCTTCAAAGCCAGGGTCAAATGCCACCCTTCCCTGAACTTTTTTTCACAGCTCCCCAAGCTGTCAATAATTTCACCTCCATTCTCTGAACTCAGAGAATGTATCACATGCTTTCCTGCTTCTCATTGAGAGTAATTTGTGGAAGACAGGAGGAAAACTAACTTTTATTAGATCAGTCAGTGCATTGGGACTTTTTATTAGCTCCTTAAATGTTTACACTGCCCTGGGGTGGTGCATACTACTACCTCTTGTTGCAGAAAAGGAGACACTGGTTCAGAGTGGCACCATGAAATTGAAATCGCAAGGCAGACTGCCTGACTCCACATCTGCGCTGTTACCACTCCATCGTGTGCCTGCCTTAGCTCCCCTCTCATGGTGATTTCCTTGAGACCAAGGACCATTATTTCTCCCATATTTATACACCTCATGGCTCCCGGTGCAGGGCTTGGCACCCGGCCGGCACTCGGAACGCCGAGGGGCTGAATGGAGACTGGATTGACCGATGGGTCTGCTCACTCCTCATTTCCCAGCTGCGCTGCGGAATGCAGCTGTGCATTCCAGAGCTACGCACGCTATAAATATCTCACCGCCATTCACGTTTAGATGTTTCTTCCTGCTCTCTGTGTCCTACTTCTGTGTCTCTCTTTGATTGGCAAGCCTTGAAGGAGGCAGAGACTGAATCTGCGGTTCTCTTTTGTCCAGATGCTGAGCACAACAATCAGCAAATGATTTCTGGTGAGGAAAACACGTTGTTTCTCAGAATGATTTTGTGCTGCTCTTCAGATCAATTCTACTTGCATCCACCCCCGCCCCCCCAATTGTAACACATAGAAACTGCATGTAGGGTCTACTGTGACATCACCTCTGTTATGATGATTATTTACTCAAAGATCCCTAGCCTATGGTGACCTACCCAACGCCTCCCACCCCACCCCTCCCCCACCCCCTGCTGGTTGCTCAAAGCCCTCATTCACCAGCCCAGGGGCAAAGCTTCCCACGAGCCACACCCGTGGGCCTGACTTCCCTGTTCTTGGTTTCTTCTACATCTACCTGACTAATCTTACAACCTAATGGAGCCAAGACAACCATTCATGGGAATTGCTACATTGTTCATTCTCCTTTCATTAAGCAGTAGCTTCATGAAGTAGTTTAACCAAAAGTCCGTCGTGGTGGGAACTGGGTGCCATGGTCTCCTGCTGAGAAAGGTATTTTCGGGCACAGGGACTTCTCGGAGGAACCTCCCACCGCAGCAGCTACCTGTACGGCTGGCCCCACCACACACCGTGTCTACAGTGTGCAAATCTCCGGGCTTGATTTGCAGCCAGGAAGTGAGGAGCCATACTCTCAGCGCCCATCTGATACGCAGTATGACTCACAGACCAGCTGGTAGGACAAACATCAGACGTGATTCTCCCAAGAGCCAGCGTGCTAGATGGCGCCTGTGGGGGTGGCCACTCTCCGGGCTAAGGAAGCGGTTGTCATAGCTGGCCGGAGGGCCTCCAAGTCCAGCGGGGACAGTGTTTCTGCTCTTTGGAGTGGTGTGACCGGCAGAATGTGGCACTGACGTGTCCCGTGTGCCACACTTTCTGGTGCTCTCTGAGACACGCTCCTGGGTGGGTCGGAGGGGGAGGGGCACCCCACCGGGGCTGTCCTGCAGACGTGCTCTTGCTTGTTCACGAGCTCCAAAGAGCCTCTGGCTCCCTTGGTGTGTTGTTTTGATATAAGCAAATCCTTTTCTGTTCTCCAAATGTGTGCATAAATCCCACGGAGGCCTCGGATCTGAGGTGGGTGGATTTCATGGGCATCCGTGCACTGAACAGCTGCTGGGAGATTTCTGACTTCTGAAGTCACGTTCATTCCCATGGAGAGCTCCAGGGACATCTAAGCCCTTGGATGCCCCCTCCTCCGCTTGTCCTCTCTCTCCGTCCCCAACACGTAGGTTATCGGAGCTCTTACTGCAACTGTTTGGGACTTGTTCAACAAAAAGTCCCTTTTAATCCAGCGTTACTAAAACATGTTCTAGTTTATGCGCATATATTTATTTGAATCTCAGTGTACGGCGGGATGGAATGTAACCCTAAGAAGTAAAATAGTTCGGCTGTGACTATGAGTAATGTTATTATTAGCCTCTTTTTGGATTTGGGGGAAATTTTACTTGTGGCAAGATGATATATTGAAAAAGAGAGAGCGTATGTCCCTGATACAAGAGCTAGGAATTGGCCAGATAAACTTCAGGCATTATAGGTAGATAGATAGATGGATAGACAGACAGACAGACGGATGGGTAGATGGATGGATGGATGGATGGATGGATGGACAGACGGACAGACGGATAGACGGACAGACAGATAGATAGATAGATAGACGGACAGATAGATAGATAGACAGACAGGCAGATATATAGATAGATGAGAGAAAGAAAGAAAGAAAGAAAGAAAGGTATCATATATTTATATATGTGATCTATATATTTAAAATTATAGAGAGATGCTAATCTCAAGTACTGAATGATGGGAGTTCAAAATTCCTTTTTTGTTAAGGAAAAGAAAAATGGAAGTCAGGTTGTGAGACAGAAGAGGGTTGATTTCCCAGTGGGGATGGGGTTTGATCTGCACAATTAGCCAGAGCAGCCATTTGTCATGTGCTGGCCCCTGGCCCTGACGTCACGGATTCACCTGTAGGGCTCACCGGTTCAAGAGGGATGTAGGACCAGTTCAGGACTGTTCCCAGCATTGACAGAGGCCATGGCCATGGCTGTGCTCCCAAGGCAAGGCCATGAGAGTATCCTAGGGAATTCTTCCTGAAACACTCTGGGAATGCAGATTTTGGGAAGGCTTGGTACTCATGTACTTGACCTTTTGGCTGCCGTACAGGCAGGAAGTAATCCCCAGCAGCAACAGCGTCCTTGAACATGAACAGCAATGCCGACTTTGCCAGCAATGTTAAGAAATGCGCGACTCTGAAACTTAACCTTTGAAACTCTTTAACATTTTGAAGAGTTTCTTGATCTCCCAGAATCATCGTTGTGAAAAAGCAAAAACGTGATCTTCGCTTCCGAGAAAATCATCTAATCCAGATGCCAGTGTCAGGCCAAATGGTAAACTTGCTGAGAACACAGAGCCCTACCTCCCGCTCTGAATTCTCACATAGTAGGTTGGGAGTGAGCCCTGGAATCTACACTCGAACCAGCTGGTGTATAGCCAGACTTGGGGACACTGGCCTGGTTTAACTCCCCATAAGTTTAGAAATTCCTTTCACAACATCGCCAGGCCAAAGAGTCTTGACAGTATTGTTTCTCTTACGGAGCAGGGATCTGCCACAGAGGAGTGTTTACCCATCGGCTCTGGTTCACTCCTTGGTACAATAAATCAAAACCTTCTGAACTCAGGGGTTGGGAGAATAGCCCAGGGCAAGGGAGCTGGTGGCTTGTGAAAAGGAGTGTACTCGTGTGTACACGTGTGCAGATGTGTGTGTGTGTGGT
This sequence comes from Crocuta crocuta, assembly GCF_008692635.1. NCBI lineage: Eukaryota > Metazoa > Chordata > Mammalia > Carnivora > Hyaenidae > Crocuta > Crocuta crocuta. Next base: position 4,151,606 of record NW_027532842.1, on the reverse strand, counting down.
GTACAGGGGTACTGGTTAGAGCAGGCAGGAGGCAGGGGTGAAGCTCACATTTAGAGATCAACTGGGGACTTGGCACGTCCAGGTTCAACAGCCATCAAGATCCAAGAAGCAGAAGCTGGGGCGGAATGGGAAGGACAGACACGCGAAAACAGAGCAGAGTGAACACAAGATCGCCTCATTCAAGAGGCTGCAAGGTTACCGCAATGCTGCTCTGACTACAGTGTTCTTCAGAACTGGGGGGGCTAGAAGGTGGGGGCAGAAGCCAGCATCGGGTACCAGCTGAAGTTAAGGAAACAGGTATGGGGAAGCCTCAGAATACCCAGGAGACCAGAGCAACAGGAAGTCAGCCCTTCCTCCTGGTTGGGGGAAGAAAAGGAGCTGCTGGCTCACACCATCAGAGTGGGGCATGGCCCCCTAGTACAGAGCTACACCTACTTCTAGGTCTCATTAATGCATGGGGTAAGGACGGTCATCTGCATGGGCTCCTTCACTCTGAGGAGGGGCAGGGACCGCGCCGAAGGATGGGTTTGAGGGTTCTGTTGTGCTGCCAAGAGGGGGCAAGACGCAGATCCTTACATCTCCTGATACTTCTCCGTTTTCATGGATTTTTTTGCTACCCCGGTTGAATGCCTTTAATTAATAAAGCACAATATTCCAGAAGTGGCCTAATCAGTGTGGAATAAACGTGGAATAAATACCTTCTTTGTCCTGGACATCAAACTGCTGTTATTGTACCCCCACATTGCTCGTGCACTTTTAGTAAGATCGGTTTACATTGACCTTGAGGACATCCAAACCCTCTAGAACCTTCCCAGATCTGAATATACGTCAAGACCTTTTATTTTTTTTCTTTTTCAATTTCATCTGTTAGTGTTGACACACCTCTTCTTGATTTTGGAGGTCATTCCGAATCCTGCCCCATAGCCAATGTTTCAGCTCTCCTACATAAGTTGATGTCATTGGCAAATTTGATCAACGTGACCTTGAGGTCTTCATGTAAGTTTTTTAAAAGAGTTTGGACAGCACAGAATTGATATACATCTTTGTGGTGCGGTAGAAGAGACCTCCCTCCACCCTCCACCTTGATGTTGACTAATTAATGTTCATCAGCCAGCTACCAAGTCACCTGCTTGTCTCATCACATACAGCACTTTGTAAATGACTGAACTATAGCATTTATCATAGTGTGTCATAACTACTTCTCCACGTAGCTGTCTCGCTCACCAGGCTATTTCTCCAAGACTAGGACCATGTTTTATTCGTCTTTGTGATTTCAACGCAGAGCACAGTAAGTGCGCAATGTATGTGGTAGGGATGACTCGTCCGGCCAACATTTCCCCAACTTGTCTACAGAGATAAGCATCAAGAATACTCCTAAGTCATCTTGCCAGAATGAAGGTACTCTATTATCCTGCAACTCAATCCATCAAAAAATGTAATGAGGTATGAGGTTAATTGGACACAAGTTAACACCCCAGACTCATTCAATCTTCTCCTTAATGTGCATGACAAACACAAGCCGAATCACATGCCACCCGTTTGTGAATCTAACCTAGACATTCGTCAGTACTCAAGCTCACGTTCATTGGGCTGTGGTTTCTGGTTTCCACCTTGTTCTGTGTCCCCCACCCCCACTTTGAATATCCATAGTCCTTTCGTGTCTTACCACTCCCCAGAATTGCTCAAAGATTCCTAATTATCTCTGTGCCTCCAGCGAGCCTCGCGCTGGTTGCCGGGGAGGCCATCCCTTGGACCTGCCTCTCTGAATTCCCGGAAAGCCTTCAGCACCAGCTTCCTCCCCTTTCTCGAATCACACACTTAGAGTTAACCAGGACTTGACATGGGTCTCTCCGGCCAGGTCTGGGAGAGAAAGTGAAAGTTTTATTTGGGGGGCGGGGAGGGAGGCCATGTCCTCTCATGCATGGCCTGGATCAGGGCAAGGAGACGCTGCCGAGTGGCATGTGGGCACTTTGAAGTGCTCCCACCACCACCACCAAGGACTCCGGAATAACCTTGTAGGGAAGAGTCCTCCCCCACATCATGGAGATGGGATTTCCTGCCAGCTGGGAGGAGGGGCAGGAGGAGGCTTGAAGCGATTGAGAAAAGTTGAAGAAAGTGGTTTGCCTTCTCTCATGAATAACTCAGAGCTAATTGATATCATTACATAAGTCTTTCTTCCCTCTCAGTTTTTAGATCATTTTCACCGATAGGGAAGACAAAAGAGAAAACTAGGATGGGGTATTTCTGTCTTCGCCGAGCTCTCTTTTACCACCAGGCCACCTGCCAGGCACAGCCTCAAAGCTTCCGGGCTCCATGCTTCCTGAATGCGGTCTCCAAATTTGCATGACAGTGTCCTGTGTGTCCGCTCTCCGTGATCTGCTTCGACCTTATACATGCATTCAACACAGAGCTATCCAGCTGCGTACCAGACACTGGGTTCACTGCGGGCAGAGCCCCGAACAAAACGAGAAAAAAAGCCATAAACCCTGCCCCTCATGGGGCTTGCAGTCTACCAGCAGCCAGACAAGAAACAAGACAAATAAGTAAAATAACTGGCATGTTGGAGACGAGTAACAGCGGTGGAGAACGAACAGAAGGGGATCGTGTACTGGGGCCTGAGGGGCCAGGAGCTGAGACCTGAAATAGTAGAGTCTGGGGTCTCTGAGAGACCTGGGGGTGGGGGGTNGGGGTGTGGCAGTGAGTGGGGCAGGCCACGTAGGTGCCTGGGGAGGGAGTCACCTGCTTGCTTGTTCACGGAGGCCAGACTGACGGGAGCAGAGAATTGGAACATGTCTGGTCAAAACTGGAATCCCACAGAGAACCTGCGAGTTTCTCCTCCTCTGGGTCGGAATAGACTGTTCCGGACCGTGATGCGGGCATGCGTTAGGGGCCGTGGAACTAAGTGGCCAGGGACCGTGGCCTCATGCACGGCGGCTTCGGTTGCCTGTGCTTTCTGAGTTCTTGATATCAGGCCATCCGCTGGCATTTTGTTAATTTATCACGTCACTCCCACGAATAAAACATGCCCACCCCTGACTTCATGGGCTCGAGGGCACCGAGACTACAAGCAACTGTTCTGCCCGAGGACATGAGGGGTAAAGGGGCAGCACGCTGAGAGATCCAGGTGGCTGCTGGGGCAAAGGCTGTCCAAATCCTGTCTTGAAGAATGGACAGGAAGGAGTGGGCCAGGCCGAGAGGTGGGGCAGAGCTTTCCAGACAGAGCATGCCCAGGGTCCCAGAGATCCCTGCACTTGCTCCAGACGCTCTCAGAATGGTTCCAGGTGCTTGGAGGGGGTGAGGACCGTGTGGGGTTGCTGGGCGTGTGTGGAAGGAAGGACGGCGAGGCGTCAGAGCGGTGAGGTCAGCACAGGCCTGGTCATGTCCGGTCTTGTCAAGGACTGCATCCTAAATAGACTGGAAGTCATTGAGCAGTGTGGCCAGGGGAGCGACACGGTCTGACAGGGCCACACGAGGAGAACAGAGCACAACGGGGTAGCTGCAAGGCCCATGGGAAGCAACGGTGGCCTGGACTCAGGTGGCGTCACAGAGCACGGCGACGGACAGACTCAAGGTTGGGCGCCCATTGCAGGTCGTGGGGTCGGTCTGTTGTCTGGCGTGAGGGAGGGGTTAAAGACGACACCCAAGTGTCTGAGCCGACAGCAGTGCCTAACGGAGGGGTATTTCTGCTAACGGCCCATCGACACCTCTCAGCTCTAGCTCAGGTTTTCTGGACGCACGGGCTGAGACCAGGATTCTGACGCCCAAGGCGGCAACCATTTTGTATCCCTGTGTCAGCGGGTACTGGCGGCGGACTGGCTGACCTCTCTGGAGAGTTCCATCTCATTCTGCCAAGGACAGCCCTCCCAAGAGGGGACACCGCTGAGTCCACACCAGCCCACATTCCCAGGGGCTACGGGACAGGGGCACGATAGAAGGGGCCTGGGAGGGGCACCCACTCTGCTCCCAGCTCTTCTCTTCTGTTGGCTGAGAATCAGATGACCCACCTGAGCCGGAGCGCAGCACGGACTGAGTGTTCCTATCCCCCCAAATCTAAGTCTCAAGGTGCTGGTGTTGGAGGAGGAGCCTCTGGGAGGTGATGAGGTCATGGGGGCAGAGTCCTCACAAAGGGGTCAGTGATCTCATAAAGGGGCCCCCAAAGGGCCCCCCCACCCCAGCAACACCGTTGCCATGTGAGGATACAAGGGAGCGCCAGGCTGCANCCCCATCTCAGAGGACAGCCTCGACCACCATGAGAAAGAAATTTCTGCTGCTTATAAGCCGCCCGGCTATGGCACTTTTTAACAGCACACAGGAGATGGGCCATTGAGTAGCAAGTTGCTCTGATCCAGGGCCTGATTTCACTTGACAGTGAGCGATTTTAAAACGCTGGCTTTAGGGGCCTACGTTTCCACCTCGGATTTTTTCTGCTTCCCATCCATTACTTGGTCGTGGTTGGTACGGTTGAGTTTCCTGAGAAAGCGACCTCGGGATAAAGGAGCTGTTGTTTGGGCCGCCAGCAGACTGTCCTGGTTTTCGCTTACTGTGGCCCCTCGCGGGGACGATGCCCCCGGGGCACGTCCACGCCCGAGTCTATGCGAACAGCGCCCCCAGGAGCTCGGGGCTGGCGTGGCCCTGCCCGCGGAGCAGATGCTCCGATCTCGCCCCTGGANGACGCGAGGGGCTCGGGGCCCGGGGTCCCGCCGGGCGGGCAGCCCCGTGAACGCGCGGCGACGCCGAGCGCGGATCACAGAGGCCCCGAGGGCGGCGCGGGAGGCGGGTGCCGGGCGCGCGTGGCTGTGACCTTGCCCCCGAGCACCCTCCCCCTGCTGGAGGAGGCTCTCGCGCAGCGCCGCTGGGACGCGTCCAGGTTGCCGTGGGAACGGGCGGGGGCGCTACAGGTCGAAACCCAGACCCCTCGGAGCTGCTGCAAAATCAGCCACGCGTACAAGGCCAAGTGCCCCGCACCGTCTCGGCGGCCCACAGCCAGCTGGGACAGGGGTCCGGAAGGGAGGCTGGGCCTTGCCTGTTGCTGGGGAGCCGCCCCGTAGCCCCGGCCTTAGTGGCTCTGCGCACGCACCGGGCACCAGGGCCAGAGCAGCGCTTCCCTGCGGCCAGGAGGCGGGAGCGCGCGCGCGGGGAGCCGGGCTCTGGGATCAGCAAGACCGGGTTCAAGTCCAGGCTCTGGCACCCACTAGCCACCCCACTGCCAAACGGGCACCATACCCATCTCCCAGGGTTATCACTGCGGTTAGACGAGAGAACACGGTCAAGGGCGGAGCCTGGCGCATGCCCAGTGCCCCTTGTGTGCCAGCTGGTGAGGGCAGGCGGTAAGCCCCTCTTGCAGCCATCGCGTGGTGCCCTTTGCGGATGCCCGGTGTCTCTGTGGGCGGTCAGGGCCCCGGTGCTTGGTAAACCCCTGGGATTCTGCTTCTTCCGAAGGGCTTCTGCTTCCTCTTCTCTTGATATTCAGTCTAATTACTGCCTTTTCCGTTTGCAAGTAATGATCCCACGGTTCACAAGAGCTCGGCCTGCTAAACACCTTTCATCTTCGCAACTACTGCTTTTTACATGTACTCCTTACCCCGCCCCGCACGAAATAGGAGCTTAAAAATCAAACAAACAGGGGCCCCTGGGGGGCTCAGTCGGTGGAACCTCCGACTTCAGCTCAGGTCATGCATGATCTTGCGGTTGGTGAGTTCGAACCCCGCTGTGCTGACAGCTCAGAGCCTGGAGCCTGCTTCCATTCTGTGTCTCCCTCTCTCTCTGCCCCTCCCCTGCTCACGCTGTCGCTCTCTCTCTGTCTCAAAAATAAACAAACACACCTCTATTAATACATAATCAGGGTAGAAAAATTAGATAATACAATACAGATCAACAACAACCAGAAATATAATTAAAATAATCCAAACCTTTCCACCTAGAAACAACCACTGTAACATAAATTCTAGACTCTTTCCCATGTTAAGAGAGAAGTCCTTTTAAAGCAAATTTGACTCATATTACACATAAGACTCTTTAAACTGCTTTTCCAACACATGCATGCTGAAACCTTTCCAAATAATATAGAAATATAATCCACATCATTTTAAATGGTTGCATGGTATTCTTTTACACGGATATATTATAATGTATTTTACCAATTTAAGAGGTTTGGACTCTTTTTGCTGCTATAAAAAAACACTGCAATGAGTAATCTTGTGCATGTATCTTTGTGCTCTCACATACTTGTTTTTTTCTTAATTTTTATTTATTTTTTAAAAAATTTACATCCAAGTTAGTTAGCATATGGTGCAACAATGAGTTCAGGAGTAGATTCCTTAAGGCCCCTCAGCCGTTAGCCCATCCCCCCTCCCACAACCCTTCAGTGACCCTCTGTTCTCCATACTTAAGAATCTCTTATGTTTTTGTTCCCCTCCCTGCTTTTGTATTATTTTTGCTTCCCTTCCCTTATGTCCATCTGTTTCACAGACTTGTTTCTTAAGAAAAAATCATGGGGGGGGAGAGGGAGTGTGTATCTTATGAGAGCTTTTGTTCCCGATTGCTGAATCACCCTTTAGATGTATACCGTTTACAGTCCCTCCAATCTGAGAACATGAGTCTTTTCCCTCCCACCCACACCAACTCTGGCTTCTAATTTCTCAATGAAAAACTTACCATTCTTTTCTTTCTCCACCCCATTCTATGAAAAATGCATTCTTGTACTGTTTTCTTCCGTTCGTTTGATTCCTAACAAGACTGATGCCTTTTGACACTTATTGGCCACTTCTCTGTGTTTCTTATTTTATGAAATGCGTCTCCATCCCCACTGTTAGCCATTTTCCCATTAGAGTGTGTCTCACCCTTTGTTGGTCTGTACGTGTTTTCTATAATAAGCTCTTACCCAGACCTCTGCCCAGGAAATACTCCCCTTAGTGGGGTGAGAAGTTACTGCATTAATGCTCTGACACAGGTGGGGCTGAGGTCAGTTTCCCCCAAAGGGCCCTGAAAGGAGAGAGGTCACTTCCTGAATGGAGGGGGGAGGGGTTGGGAGCTCCTGGTGTTGGCTGTTGAAACGGGCACTCACCACGGACAGAGCTGGGCGCCCAGCAGGTGCATTCGACCTCAGTGGGACCTCAGCGGGACTGCATTACTTCACGTAGCCTAGAGTCTACCAGCTGCAACCATATGGTAAGTTGTGTTAGAATCTCCTTCCCATCTAAGGCCAAACACCATCCCATTGTAGAGATGGCCCACATTTTGTCCGTCTAGCCATCTGTTACTGGAACCGACTGCATTTCAAAGAGCAATACGCACCGGAGTCACTGGGGACGGGGGTAAATGCGGATTGTAACCAGTGTTGCCGGGATGAGGCTGGAGACAGCAAGCTTCTGGAGCACCTTCCTTCACAAGCCAGTGAGGTCCCGTCCCACCGGTAAAGATAAGCAACAGCACCAAGGGCTGTCTTACAGGCAGCTTTTAAAAATTACAGGCTCCCCATTCCCTCCTTCCTAGCTAGTTTCAACCGCCAACTCCCCACCCCCGCTCCCCACCCCCTGCCCCAGCCATTTGAAAGGTCTGAGCAGCCCTGCCCGGGTCTGCGTGCCCCTCGGCCATGGCCAGGCCTCCTCGGCTGGCCTCGCTCCCAACTCCCTGCAAGCCTCTCCCCGGCTCCAACGCCCAGCCCTGTTCTCATCTGTTATACATACTTGGCTTCTTTCATCCGGAGCAAAGATCCTGAGGCCAAAAGCCTGTATCCTGTATTCATTCATTCAACAAATATTTATTGTTACTTTGCACATACCGCCAATTCCTTCTAGATACAGGGGATATGGCAGGGAACACAAGAGACCCCGATCACTGCTTGTATTAGCTTTCATGCTGATGGGGACAGAGATAATAACCAAGAGAAACAAGCACAATTTTAGCTAGCGATACATACTAAGTATGAAAAATAAAGCAGGGAAGAGGGATAGGAATTTGGGGGTAATGATATTTTAGGGAGGGGGTCCAGAGTAGTCTTCACTTGGAGATGAAGTGAGGTAGAGATGCGGGGGTGTCCGGGAGCCAGCCATGCAGGTATCCAAGGGGCTCATTCCAGGTAGGGAGAACAGCACATGCAGAGGTCCTGGGGCAGGAGCATTCAAGGCATATCAGGAGGCCAGTATGATGGGCACAGAGCAGCTGAGGCAGAGGAGGGAAGAAGATGAAGCCAGAAAGGCAGCAGTACCCTGTGACCCAGTGCTGTCTGATAGAGATATGGGAGCCACACATGCATTTTTACATTTTCTAGTAGCCATGCTAAAAAAGTAAAAACACGTGAAATTAGTTTTAATACATTTTATTGAACCCAGTATATCTGAAATGTTATTCTCTTTTATATAAAAATTTCTTTAATGTTTATTTTGAGAGACAGAGTATGAGCAGGGGAGGGGCAGAGAGAGAGAGAGAGGGAGACACAGAATGGCAAGCAGGCTCCAGGCTCTGAGCTGTCAGCACAGAGCCCGATGCGGGGCTTGAACCTGCCAACTGTAGATCATGGCCTGAGCCGAAGTCAGACGCTTACCCCACTGAGCCACCCAGGCGCCCCTGAAATATTATTTCAACATGTGGTCAGTATAAAAATTATCGATGAGATGTTTGATGTTCTTTTGGTATTGTCTGTGAAACCCAGTGTATATTTTACACCCCAGCACATCTCGACACTGGCTTAGCCACATTCAGATGCTCAGTAGCCACACATAGCTAATGGCTAGCCCGGAGGGCAGCAGAGCCCAGGCCACGTGAAGAGCTTGACTCTTCCTCTGAGAGTGTTTTACAAAGTAGGCTTTAGGGGCGCCTGGGCAGCTCGGTCAGTTCAGCGTCTGACTTTGGCTCAGGTCATGATCTCACGGTTCGTGCGTTCGAGCCCCGCGTCGAGCTCTGTGCTGACAGCTCAGAGCCTGGAGCTGCTTCGGATTCTGTGTCTCCCTCTCTCTCTGCCCCGCCCCCATTCACGCTCTGTCTCTGTCTCTCTCAAAAATAAATCAACGTTAAAAAAATTTTTTTTATGTAGGTTTTATTATTAGTCGGGTATGGCAAGGCCGGTGGATCAGGAGATAAGGGGTCATTGGCTACACTTACAGTTCCCAGGAGAAAGGCAAGAAGAGACTCCTCGCGGGGCAGCAGGAGGCAGGGGAGGGGGACAGCATGGGCTGCAGACCTCCTGATGGCTTCTGCGGGAGGGAACAGAGACGTAGGACAGGTGTAGGACGGGTGGTCTGAGTCATTCTGGTGAAGCTCTAGAGCATCAGGCCCGTTTGTCAGTCCCTGGCCGCACCTGGGGTGAAAACGACAGGTGTTTATGGGGATGTGGGCTCTGGGCCGGTCGGTGGGCATATGAAAGCGCACTCCTAGGTCCGTTGTTTGCCAGTCAGCCAGTCCTGTGGGGCAGTCGCTCTCTGGAGTCCGCAAGTCCCCAGGACGTCAAAGCATCAGAAATACAAGGCTGATACAGAGAGGAGCCAAGTGACGGGGCTGTGTGTGTGCAGGACTGGCCTCCGGTGGGCGAGCGATGGAAGGCGCGGACGAGGGACAGCTAGGACGCCGTTGTGACGCTCCAGGGGAAAGGAGGCGGGGTGTGGGTAAGGACGGAGGCTCTGCGTGCCGGGGCGGGGGGGTGGTGAGGGGGGAAGAAGCTGCATTTCAGACAAGACTGACAGACAGATCACAGAGATGATGCCTCGCAGAAGCCCGTAAGCAACTGAATGAAAACAGGCCCTAACCAGGGTCCGCCTGAGGAAGGGCAGGAGAACACATTTGTTGAAAAGCTTAAATTCAATCAAATTCCGGGAGAGGTTAGACAGTGAAGTAAAACCAAAACAGACACAGAGTTATTCTCAGCTGGACGCTCACCACCTCGTGCTGGTCCCTCTGTCAGGCCCGGTGGGGTCATTCCATCCCCCAGGTCAGCGGCCGGGGTCCCCAGAGCGGGACGGTGCCCAGAGAGGGGGAACCATCGGGACAAGCAGAGCCCCTTTTCCTCCCCTACGTCTTCATCTGTACCAGAAATCCAGGGCTCTGCTGAAGGAGAGACTTGTTGAAAGGGCCATCTGTCATTCTGTGACCCAGAAGGCAAGGGCTGCCCAGGATCAGAGCGTGCGAGCCGGTGGGGACATCTCTCCTTGACATTAAAAGCCAGAGGCGGGTTAAGCCGTACCTAGAGCTCACCAAGGCATCAAGTAAAAGTATGGAGTCAGACCCAAAGCCCTGCTTTCCTAGGAAGCAGGCAACACAGGATGGAAACTCTTGGCTATAAAGAAAGGTGGCCGGGGCGCCTGGGTGGCTCAGTCGGTTAAGCATCTGACATGGGCTCAGGTCATGATGTCACAGTTTGTGGGTTCGAGCCCCGTGTCGGGCTCTGTGCTGACAGCTCAGAGCCTGGAGCCTGCTTCGGATTCTGTGTCTCCCTCTCTCTCTGACCCTCTCCTGCTCGCGCTCCCCTCCCCTCAGAAAGAAATAAAAACATTAAAAAAGAAAAGAAAACCACTGCTGACTAGTGTTCCAGGGTGGGAATAGTTCACCATTCCTTTGTCCACTCTACTGTTGATAAGCAGGTGCATTTCCAGATTTGGACTACAAATCGGGGTTGTCCAGGTGGTTTTGTACATGTCTCTTGGTGAACTCTGTAAGTGCCTCTGTTGGATGGGCCCCTGGGGGCGGAATCGCCGTCTCAGAGCACACATATGATCAGTTTCTAGACGGACAGTTTCCCAAAGTGGCTGCATTGGCTTACATTCCCGCCAGCAGGTCTGAGGGTTCCGGCTGCACACCTTGCCAATGCTTGACATTACCCGCCATTTTTGTCTCCGACATTCTGGGGAGTGTGTACCAGAATCTCACTGTGGCTTTAATTTGCTTTTCCCTGTTAATGGATAAGGCTGAGTGCCATTTCATACGTTGATTGGCCATTTGGCTGGCTCCCCTTATGAACTGTCTATACATGTCTTTAATCCATATTTCTATTGGTTGTCTGCCTTTTTCTTATTGATTAGTGGGAGTTCTTTATGAGTCCTTTGTCAGATATGTACATCGCAAATACCTCCTCCCTCTCTGTGTGCTACCATTCCCTCTCTTCAGTGTCTTTTTTTAAAGGGGGAGATGGAGCAAGAGAATCCCAAGCAGGCTCCTCACGGTCAGCACAGGGCCCAACATGGGACCTGAACTCATGAAATCGTGAGATCATGACTCTTCAGTGTTTTATAATGAATGGAAGTTCTTAGTTTTATTGGAGTCCAGTCTACTAAGTTTTCCCTTTATGGTTAGCATGTTTGTGTCCTGCTTGAGAAATCTTTGCCAACTCCAAGATCCCAGATAAAGGTTTTGAAAGAGGTGTCCAGCGCTCCCTTGGAAGTGTAAGCTTGAGTGCAATCACGCCCAACCTTTGGATCCAGAGCTCACAATCGTGGTGCGCACACTTTCATCAACCACGGCATACGACGTCACATGTCGTCTCCACATCTTTCCCTTTCTGCTCCATCCACATCTTCTCCGCTTCCATCCTGCTCTTCTCCCTCTCACCCCCGCATCACTGGTTCTTCCATGTGGCCTCACATAGCTCCTGGAAACAACACACTACCTCTAACTGATAGCCTCTCTCCTCTACGGTCTCCTGAACTCATAATGGGGCTCCACAGAGCCCATGGGACCATAGCATCATCCCAAGAAGACTGATTGGCCAACGTTCTTGGGTTGGATGTGGCCATGGGGTCTCCTTCTTAGACAAGAGTCAGGGAAACATCTCTGTGTCTGCTAAGTAGTGCTCATCTGTTACTTTCTCCATCTGCATGTCTGAAATCTCAAATGCCACGACAGGAGTTTAGAATGGACATCAATCTCTTAAAGCTGGATTAGGGTTGAATTCAATTCTGCAGATTGGATGCATCACACTGTAAACGTGCCTTCCCAGTCCACCAGGCAGGGCAGCACAGATCCTGGGCAGAGCCCACCCCCAGGGGTGAGCAGGACCCACGCAGGCAGGTGGGTTGTGTTTGGAGGGCCCAAGAAGTGTCCAGGAAGAGTCCACAGGTAGACACGGAAGCTTGTAAGGAAACAATGAGAAGCAAAATCATGGAAAGGACTAGGGACCAGGAAAGAACAAGTCAGGTGCCAGCATGTGTGGCTTGAAAACTTCTCTTGAAATGCGCTCTGTGAACCTGGGACACCCTTTCCTGTCATGTGGTCTTCACCCACAAGGGTCTCAGTCCATTTCTGGCTCAAAAAGCATCACTCTCCTAAGGGTTAATAGAGCTCATTAAAACAGCCCTCCCCATTCCTTGACAAAGCGGAAGATGAGGAAGTAGCCTAAAGTAGGCACCCTGAATATATGCCCAACGTAGGTCATTCTAGATTTCCATTAATGGGCAACCAGAAGTAAACAACAAAATATTCAAATTTATTTAAGTTTTACTTTGTAAAGCACTAGATAAATCTTATTCCCTCAGCAGATCTGCCTCTATTTAGCGAGTCAAATGTTACACTTTTTTTTGTATTTCCCAAGCACCCATCAATGGATGGGATGCTGTTGGCAACAGTGGGCAGACAAGTTAGATGTTTGAAGTACCGCTCACGATGTTCACTAGATGCGCCAACTAGTCTCTCTCTGCTCCTTTTCAAGGGTCATATTCTTCACTCTTTATCTCTCTTTACTTATCTTTTTATTTCCTTACTCGTTTTCCGGTGGTTTCTTTTTCAGCTGCACTGGAAAGCTGTGGACATTCTATGTTCTTTACCCTCATTTCTCTACCCTGGTTACTTTCCCATCAGCCCTCTGTGACATCATCATCTTCACACTCCCGTCTAAAAGGAGAGAGAGTACTTTAAGACATACATAGCCTGATTCCTGCCACCTGTCTGGTTTGATCATTTTTTGCTTGGAGTATAGGGATTCCCCCCCTCCATTCATCAGTAGTTAAAGCAGGGCACCTGGGTGACTCAGTCAGTTAAGTGTCGACTCTTGATTTCAGCTCGAGTCACCATCTCACCATTCTGTGAGTTTGAGCCCTGCGTTGGGCTCCGTGCTGGCAGTGCGGAGCCTGCTTGGGATTCTCTCTCTTCCTCTCTCTCTGTCCCTCCCCTGTACTCCTGCCTTCTCTCTCTCTCTCTCTCTCAAAAGAAATACATTAATTAAGAAAATCAAAAGTTAGCACTGCAAGAAAATGATCACAGCTATACCCAAAGATTACCAGGTTGTTTATCATAACACTGACTCGTATAGCAAAGAAAATTAGAAAGAAGGTAAATATCCATGGCTATTTAATTAAGTTTAATTAAGTTTACTACTTAATTAAGTTTACTACTCTTACAGTGGAGTGCTAAAGGCTATACAAATTATGTTGTAGAGTAACATTTGATGATGTGGAAAGCTGCTTATGATGTATTCTTGGTGAGAAAAAGGGTAAAGTGGAGGGCGATCCCCTCTCTGAAATGAACCCAAGCTATGCACCTCTTGTCACAGAAAAAAACAATCCCAAATGCGAGTGAGGACGAAATGTTAGTGAGATCGGTTCTGAGTGTAGGAGAATCATTGTTGGATTTCATTTCCCTATTTTTGCTTTTCTGTGTTTGCTCTGACATCCGCATATAAGTTTTGAAATGAGAAATAAACGACGGTTCTAAATTTTCTTAATCTGAAATATCGATGAATGGCGAGACAGGGCTCTACCATCGGCCCGAAAGGAGGCAGATGGGGAAGGAAACGCTCGTGTGGAGCGAGGGTGCGGTGTGCTGCCTGCCGTGTGAGCTCCGTGAGGAGACCCCGACCTCTTTGCAGGACACCCGGCTGGACTTTGACCTGACTGAGACGGCAATCAGCCCCAAAGAGGCCCCTCGACAGACACAAATCTAAAGAATAGACGCTCAGTGATACGCCAAATGTTTAACTTCCTCACCAACCGGGAAGCTTGCTCCTCAATGTATCGGTCTGTATCAGCCTGCAGCAGACTGTGTAACAAACACCACAGACTGGGTGGTTTAAACAACAGAAACGTGTTTCCCACAGTTCTGGAGGCTGGAATTCCAGGTCAGGGTGTCGGCAGGTTTGCTTTCACCAGAGGCGACCCTCCATGACTTGCAGAGGGCCACCTTCTTGCTGCGCCCTCACGTGGCCTCTCTTCTGTGCATCAAGATCCTGGTGCCTCGCGTGTCAGAAGTTCTTTTGTTATAAGGACATCGGTCAGTTGGGATTGGGGGCCACCCTCATTTTAACTGAATCCCCTCGTTAAAGGCCCTATCTCCAAATACATAGTCTGAGGTTCTTGGGGTAGGACTTGAACATGTGGATCGGAGAGGGACACAGTTCACTCCAAAGCAGCAGCTGTCCTGTTTTCTGGAAAATGAGCTCAGGTGAGCTGAGGGGGTGGGGGTGGGGGGAGGGCAAAGTGCTGCCTTAGGGAAGGCATCGTGTTTTTCTGAACACCGTATGCATTTTTACCTCTGTCCACCAGAGGGCAAACTTTTAAAGTGCTTATTTGAAAATGTTAGGCTTGGTTTTTAACTCTTTAGAAGCCTAAATAGTTTCTCTTTTATTTTATTTATTTAAAAATTGTTAATGTTTATTTATTTTTGAGAGAGACAGTATGAGCAGGGTAGGGAAAGGGGGAGAGAGAGAGAGAGAGAGAGAGAGAATCCGAAGCAGGCTCCAGGCTCTGAGCTGTCAGCACAGAACCCGACATGGGGCTCAAACCCATGAACTGTGAGATCATGACCTGAGTCAAAGTCGGACACTGACTGAGCCTCCCAGGTTCCCCTAAATAGTTTCTCTTTTGAATAAAAGATCATTAGGGGCGCCTGGGTGGCTCAGTCGGTTAAGCATCCAACTTTGGCTCAGGTCATGACCTCACGGTTTGTGAGTTCAACCCCTATCTTGGGCTCTGTGCTGACAGCTCAGAGCCCGGAACCTGCTTTGGATTCTTTGTTTCTCTCTGTCTCTGCCCCTCCCCTGCTCATGCTCTGTCTCCTCTCCCTCAAAAATAAACATTCAAATATTAAGAATAAAATAAATTAAAAGATCATTAGAAATCGACGACACTTGTGCTGCTTATTCATGTCGGTTATTATCAGTTTAAACCTCTCTCTGAAAGTTCAAGATCACGGACAAAGATGATTTTTCACTAGTGGGTGTGAATGTCTTGACAATTTCAAAATCAGTTGTTCAAAAAAAGCATTTCTTTCTGCATATTACATTTCATTGAAACGTTTATCATTTCGGTTTCATTATCTCAATTCCTAAGCACCTTGTGAGGTAATTAAAGAGCTATCGTGGAAGAATGGAAAGAAAATGAATTTTGAAGTCAAGGTACTTGATTTCACTTGCCTGTTTGTGAATTCAATTATTCATCCAGCCAACAGACCTTTGTCATCGAATGCAAGGCAGTGGGACTCAAGTTCTAATTCTGCCACTTGGTGGCTGTGAGACTGCGGGCAACTGTGGGCAAGTCAGACTCCCTGTATTTCTGCTTCCTCGTTTGTAAAAAGGACATGACATGGACCTAAAATGACTGTTTGAGGGCTCAGTGCCG
>NW_027532842.1:4133235-4135927 GCF_008692635.1 Crocuta crocuta | reverse complement strand
CCCACAGCTTCCAGAAGCCCTCTGGGGGGCTCGCGCCCAGGAAAACATGCCTGTTAATAAGTTCACCAGCGGAATGCAGGGAGATCCGCAGGTTTATTTAGGCAGTTTCTCAACACGGTCATGTTCGTCTCCAGGCAACACCTAGCGGCCCCTAGAGGTCAAATTTGCCCCTGGATGAGAACTGCTGAGCCAGAAAAAAATGTGTGTCTCTGCAGAGACGTAATCCCAGTCTAGTGCCCATCAGGGTGCAGCTAGGAGAGCCCCGCCCCTGCCACGCCGTCCACACCACCTTTCCTAACCTTCTCATGATCGGCGCCACCCTTCACGGAATGACCACCACGCAGGGGGAATGCTTTCCCGAGATGAACTCAAGGGAACACTTGGGTGGACTTTATTATAAATTCTGGTTTAAAAGTGACGAGCCCGAGGTTCAGAAACCTGCGCCCAAGGTCACAGCCGAGCCCAGATCTGCCTCTGAACTCACTGCTTCCAGTGTCTCTGCATCCCCTGGAGATGAATCATGCCCTGCCTCGTCGCTCCCCTCGGTCACTCACCTGGTCCAATAGCAGGCTCTGCAGGGGCAGAATCTGTGTCCTGGGGAAGCATTCGGTGGTGGGGAGCACAGCTCTGTGGGTGCTTTTCTTGTTGTTTCATGGACAAAATGGAAGGAGCGTTGTGGTAGGGTCCCTTCCCTCAGGAGCAAAACCGTAGAGAGGGGCGCCAGGGGGGCTCAGACGGTTAAGCGTCCGACTTCGGCTCAGGTCATGATCTCGCGGTTCGTGGGTTCAAGCCCCGCGTCGGGCTCCGTGCTGACAGCTCAGAGCCTGGAGCCTGTTTCAGATTCTGTGTCTCCCTCTCTCTCTGACCCTCCCCTGCTCACGCTGTCTCTCTCTCTCTCTCTCAGAAATAAATAAAACATTAAAAAAAATGTAAAGAAAATGTAACAAGAAATGAAGGTAGAGGTTGAAGAGTGAAGACAGATGGCTGGGGACGTAGAGAAAGTGGCATTTTCTTCCTCCTTCCTTCCTTCCTTCCTTCCTTTTAAAGTTTATTTATTTAGTTTGAGAGAGACAGAGCATGAGCAGGGGAGGGGCAGAGAGAGAGAGGGAGAGGGAGCATCCCAAGCAGGGTCCACACGGTCAGCACACAGCCCGACGTAGGGCTCGAACTCACCAACTGTGAAAGCCAAGAGTCAGACATGAACCGACTGAGCCACCCCCGTGCCTCAGATTTTTTTTACTTCTTAGGATGAGATCAGGTCTCTTCTCCCGGCAGGTGGTTTTGTCTCAGCACTGGGGGCCAGAGAAGGCTTGAGGCAGGAAGCCAGACGACTTCTCAAGAAGCTGTGATTGTATGATTAATTCTTATAACCACTCACATCCATTTTGTTCTTTTTCTGCTGTTTGCTTTGGATCCACGGGACTTCTGGAAATAAACATTGTTGAAAAATTCCATTCAGAAAGAACTGGCATGGTGTTAATGTACCATTTACATGGTAACCATGTCCCCCTTGTGAGGCACCGAAAGATGGAAATCACATACAAACGAGCAGCAGAACTGATCGCTGCCACCTCTCCTCCCACGGGGAGGCCAGCAGGGCTGACGTACCAGAACAGGCAGTGACCTGAGACCTCGCGAGGTCAAGGGCAGTGATCAGACACAAGCAGTCCTTGCCTTCTGGGGCAAGGCTACCGTAGGGGGCTCATCGGGGCTGAGAAGGCGTGAGCCGTGGAAGTGTCATAATGACTCAGCAAACTCCGTGCAATAGTGAGCATCGTTGGGCGTTCCGGGGCATGACAATCCGTGGACAGCTTGGCCAGGGTCACCCAGGCCAGGGAGCCTCAGGCGCTGGCTGCTCTCTGCAGTCTCGCGTGGTCTCCTTCTCTGCCAAGGAAGCCCTGCAAGGCTGGCCAGGCCGGTGCGATATGGCGAGGCTGGAGGGAAAGCTGGGCGTCGCCCACATCAGCGGCAGGTGCATGGAGCCTGTCATGCTCCATGACAATGTCAATACCAAGTGAGCCCCAACACGGATGTCTGCGGCAGGCGCCGGGGCTGTGGTGGGCTTGTCCAAGAGGCTCCAGGAGGGGGTGAGAAGATAAGAGGGGAAGGGGTTGGAATCACTCAGTAAATACCTGTGAGGGCAGCTCCCAGCGGATTGCAGACGTGACCCTTTCTAGGGCAGCGACTCTGGTTGGACTTGAGTGGGAAGCCTGTGCTAAGTCTTCGGAGGGGGCCCCGTGGAAGAAGGGTTGTACAGGGCGTAGAGAGGCCGGACTGCAACCTCTTCCACAGCAGCCAGCTCTGGCTGGTGCTCTGCCTCCTCCCTCCCCCGGAGGGGCCGTTAGAGGGTCCTCCCGGGGCCGGGCCTCTCCCTCTCCTTCCCTTTAGGAAGAGAAGCAAGTTGGGGATCGGACTGACACGGCGCGGCTCTCCTTTCACTTGGCCATTCACGTAGGCAAAGAACCAGAACCCCCACCAGCCTCTCGAGAAGCCTGGGAGCTGCTGAGACAAGATTCTGCGTCTTCTGACCTCCTTCACCGCCTCCGAAAGAGCATCGCCCTTGCCACGTGGTGTCCTCGCTGTGTTTTTGCAGTTGGGCCCCATCACACATATGTAGCTCAAGTGGCATCCAACTGTAGATGCGCAAAAGAAAATTTTAAATAAAAAAAGCAAGATCAAGTGTGTGTTGTTG
>NW_027532842.1:4125691-4132545 GCF_008692635.1 Crocuta crocuta | reverse complement strand
GTGGGGATCTGCAAACATTTCTATCCAGTTCGGATTCTTCTAGCCGGGAGCATCCCCCACGTGGGTGTTTAAAGCTACGATTCCTCTTTTTCATACAACGTGACCTCAAAACACAAGCCAAGCCAAGCGCTTCCTCTGGTGCTCGGCCAGGGACAGCCATCTGTTCCGGTGCTGCAGGCAGACTGGCCGCGCCGTATTTACCGAGAGGCTGTATCTCAGATGCCAACCAACGTACCACCTCCCCGAGGGATTCCCCCCAGAATAATTTTGATCATACTTGATTTTCTTCTTGATGTTGATGTGAGCATCTCCCTAACCGCTGCCAGAAATGCAACTCCGTTCCAGCTTTCTTCCCGGCTAAGCTGCGAGCCCCCCGAAGGGTCTGCCCCAAGCAGACCTCTCTGCTCCTCCCCACTCCGAGGGGGGGGGATTCCCATCCACCCAGTTGCTCAGCCCAAACCCTAGGAGTCCTTGTGACACCTTTCCCCACTCGCCTCTCCTCTCCTGTCCATCAGCCACGTCCTGCCTGCTCGGCCATTAGATCAGATCCTGATTGTGACGCCGCCCCCCTGGGCCAGGCCAGCATCAGCTCTCACCTGCATGTGACGCTTCTCCTTCTGTCCACCTGCACACGAATCCCACAGCGGCTACACTCTCCGGTTTAAAACACCAGCTCTACCAAGGAACCCCCTGTCTGAAAAATCTAACAGCCTCCATCACATTCAGAATCAAATAAGAAACTTGGCTGAAGCGCTGGTCCTTAGTAAATACTCACCAAGTGCAGGTGAAAACGCGGCTGATTTTATTGGTGAAACTTTCGGGTCAGGAACCGGGAGCCGTGCAACAGGATAGGAACAGTCTATAATCCAGGTTTCTGTCTGTTTGCACCAACCCACCCCTGAATGAGAGCCCTGGGGGTAGAATTATTGGGGGGGGGAGGGTGTGGGGTACATAATTCAGTTTTTAAAATGAATCAGATCTCACATTAAGTTGATTTATTTACTTAAGAGAGAGAGACAGACAGAGATAGAGAGACAGAGAGCAAGCGAGCAGGGAAGGGCCAGAGAGAGAGGGAGAGAGAGAATCCCAAGCAGGCTCCTGCACTGTCAATGCAGAGCCGGACCCAGGGCTCGAACTCACGAACCGTGAGATCACGACCTGAGCTGAAGACAGGTGCTTAACCGACACCCAGGTGCCCCCGGATCTCACGTTAAATACAAAGTTAGCAGTAGCCACCGAGAGAAGGTTCAGTATTTTCCCTTTTACCCTGTGTCGGCTCTCTTGGGTTTGAATCATCACTACCTTTCAGTCTTCCTCTCTCCCAGAGGAACGTTTGGCCTTATGGTCCCAGTAAGGGATGTACTGATTTTAAGGTGAAATTTATCCCAGTGAATGGGCTTCTCACTGGAGCCGGAACCTAAAATGGCAAAGGCAGCCCCTGATGAGTGAAAACATAGAAGGAAGCAACATGCTGCTTTCCGTGACTGCCGGGCTCTGTACGAAGGGGAACCGTAATTGCAAACTGCTAATGGCGTTTGCAGACATCCGCTCAGAATCTTCAAGAAATGCAAAACGGGATGAGCACCAGGGGACCCGAGACAGAGCACGTCGTTGGAATTTTCAAAACGTGGAAACGGTAAGACTAGATGGGCCACCAGACGGAACATACCTCAGTCCTGCTCCGATGATTCGGAAGGTGATTCGGAACCATGTGTCGCTTCAGGGTCATTACCCTACACGAGCTTCTTGTGTCCTGTAAGCGGACAGATGTTCACATTAACACACTAACCGCTAACAGTTAACAGCTTCCTGGGCAATGGGGGTGGATCTGTTAATAATCTCTTCCGTTTATTGGCACCCTCTGTGCAGGGAGACATGCTAAGTGCTTCCTTTACATTTTCTTATTTAATCCGTTCTGCCACCCTTAGAGGTTTGCCTTCTGAGGAAATCGAAGCTCGGAGAGGTGAACTAGCGTGTCGGCAGCTTTCCAGGGAGAAGGGGGAAGCGCTGAGAGCCCAACACAAAGGTATCTAATTTGAAAGCAATTGCTCTTTTTTTAAAAAAAATTTTGTTTAATGTTTATTTATTTTTGAGAGAGACAGAGCATGAGTGAGGGAGGGGCAGGGAGAGAGATGCAGAATCCAAAGCAGGTTCCAGGCTCTGAGCTGTCAGCACAGAGTCTGACATGGGGCTTGAACTCATGGACGGTGAGATTGTGATCTAAGCCAAAGCCGGTTGCTCAACCAAAAGAGCCACCCAGGCGCCCCTATTGCCAATATTTAAATGTTGGAAGATTTTACACAGGCGTCTGGATTTCCTGTTTTTCTTTTCTTTTTTTTAAATGGAAGACTAATTGACATACAATATTGTGTTGGTTATAGGTGTATAACACAGTGATTCAATGTTGATGCACTTTGCAAAATGGTCACAACACTAAGGCTTGCTTACCATCTGTCACCACACAGAGCTGTTACAATATTACTGACTGTGTTCCCCAGGCTGCACATTACATCCCTCTGTCTTTCCCATTTTATCGCTGGAAGATTCTACCTTTTAATCACCGTCCCCTATTTTGTCTACCTCACACCCTATACCACTCGCCTTTGGCAGCCATTGGTATCTTCTTTGTATCTACGAGTCTATTTACTTTTGGTTATTCATCTGTTTTGTTCTTTACATTCCACAAGTAAGTGAAATCCTAAGATATTTCTCTTTGTTTGATTTACTTCACTCGGCGATATACCCTCTAGGTATATCCATGTTGTTGCGAATGGCAAGATTTCATTCTTTTCTCTGGCTGAACGATATCCCATTGCTACATCTTTTCTTTATCTATTCATCTATCAATGGAAATTTAGGCTACTTTCATATCTTGTCTACGATAAATAATGAACATAGTGGTGCATATGTCTTTTCAAATTAGTTTTTGTCCTCTTCAGGTAAATAGCTAGATGTAGAATTACTTGGGTGGTATGATGGTTCTACTTTTAGTTTTTTGAGGAGCCTCCATACTATTTTCCACAGCGGCTGCACCAATTTACATTCCCACCAACCGGCCACAAGGGTTCCCTTTCCTCCACATCCTCGCCAACACTTAGGTCTTGTCTTTTTGAGGTTAGCCACTCTGACAGGTGTGAGGTGGTATCTCGTCCTGGTTTTGATTTGCATTTCCCTGCTGAGCAGCGATGTTGAGCACCTTTTCACGTGTCAGTTGGCCATCTGTATGTCTTCTTTGGAAAAATGTCTATTCAGGTCCCCTGCCCTCTCTTCAATCAGGTTGGTTGTGTTTGGATACTGAGTTGTATGAGTTGTTTATATATTTTGGATATTAGACACTTATCAAATACGTCCTCTGTGAATATCTTCTTTTAGTCGGCGGCCTTTTCATTTTGTTGATGGCTTCCTTTGCTTGCAAAAAAATCTTTTTATGTTGTTATAGTTCCATATGTTTACTTTTGCTCTTGCTGTCCTTCTTTGAGAAGACAGATAAAAAAAAAAAAAACCCTGCTAAGACCGATGTCAAAGAGCTTACCGCCTATGTTTTCTTCTAGGAATTTTACGGTGTCAAGTCTCTTACGTTTAAGTCTTTCATCCTTTGGAGTTTATTTTTGTGAATGGTGTAAGGAAGCGGTCGAGGTCCATTCTTTTGCTGGTAGCTGTCCAGTTTTCCCCGCACCATTTATGGAAGAGACTATCTTTCCTCATTTTATATTCTTGCCTCCTTTGTCATAGATTGACCATATCATTATGGATTTATTTCTGGGCTCTCTCTTCTGTTCTATTGATCTATGTGTCTGTTTCGTGTGTCAAAACCATACTGTTTTGATTATTATGGCTTTGCAGTGTTTAGCCTCTTCTGCCTGGGACACAAATATATCTGTCTTCATCCGCATCTTTCAGGTAGTACCTTAGATATCACTCACTTCCTTTAGGAAGCTTTGTCTCCAGCTCTCATGGCACCCCAAGCTAGGGCTGATCTCGTTCCATTATCACCTCTAGACTAAATCTAAAAGGACGGGGATTGCACCTGTCTTGTCTATTGTATCCACAGGACCTCTTCGTGAGAACCACTCAATACTTTTTGGCAAATACACGGCCACCCCTGAATCTCTAATAGTTTTCAAGAGATGAGACGCAAGTCCTGTAAGGAGCCCCAGTCAGTCTTCAAGATAACCAGTATGAAATGAGCAACTCCTGGGAGAAAGCGAACGAGCCTGAGAGTCACCAGCTCACTTGCCGGCGAGGGCCGGCTCTGGGAAGCTCTTGCTGCTCCACCTCTCACGAGAAAACATTTGGTTTATAGGTGGTTCTGACTTGGCTTTGAAAACCCAAGAACGCGTTCAATTTCATTACCATTCAGCATTAGTCAGCGTGGATTCGCAGAAGTCCTCTCTCTCCATATATATTAAGAAATCGATTGACCCTTATTTTTCTAGACGGGGCAATTTCAGACACTTCCTGTCTCCAAGAAGTCATTGCTGATATTGAATTCCAATACTATGTGAAACTGTGGCTGGCGGCCAATGAAAGGTGCTTTAAACCCCAGCCCTCCCCGATAGCCCAGCAATTTGTGAGCAACCTAACAGGCGGTGGGATTCAGAGGATTCCGCCATCCAAGCCACTCCCTGTTGGTGGCGAGAGCCAGGTGAGGATTGATAGCCCTGAAGGAGCCAGGTCTGGAAATCAAAGTTGCATGCATTCATTCACCCTGTGTTCACAATGAAATATTATTTTTGCAGAAGACATGAAAGCGTGCCCTGACGTGACGAAGGGAGACGCTAGAATACATTTGCTTTCTTCAACTGGAAGGCAGATGCCATTTCCAGACCTGACTCAAGCAAGCCAAGGTGGGGGCTGGTGCCAGTCAGCTCGGGCCCCCGCCTGGTGCCGGACCTCAGTCCTCGGGAAGGATGAGAGAGCCCATCTGCTGGCCCAGCACGGCCTCGCTGTCATGTGTGCAGCGGGGACCTTGTATTTCCTCTCTGTGGGGATTTAATGTAATGTCTGTCAAATGCAACCGGAATCTCAAAAGCACGGAGCCTTAGGGAGAGAAAGGGCCTCAAGCTGTAAACAGCAGCAGAATGAAACACCATGTTTTTGTTGACAGGTGTTCCCTGGGGAAGGTCCCCCCCTCCTCCCAGGGGGACCTGCCTCTCCGGAGTCTCCCGGCACCCCTGACCGTCCACAAAGAGGCTGTAGAAATGACTGCTCTGTTATTACAGGGAGATTAAATGTGACTCATTGTCAGGAACAGGAAGAAGGAGCAGTCATGCTTTTCTTTCCTTCCGTGCAAAATGGTGTGGGCTGCTGCATCGGGAACGGTCTCTAGAATTAAGCCCGTCGTGTTAACGACTGTTAACTGAAGTCCAGTTAACAACTGGCTTCACAGAATCACGGGGTGTTACAGCTCCAATAGCACTTTGATGCCACCCCTCCAGGGTCCCGGGAAATGTGTTTCACAGATGAGGCACCCTAAACTCGGAAGGTCTGAGTGAGCTCCCGGAGGCCGTCCTGGGAGCTAGCAGCAGAGAGGGGACTGTTTCCTAATCCACCCTGTTAGCTTTCATACCGCGCCGTTGCCCCAAGGACACGGCCCCGCATACCTGGGGTTTAGGCAATAGCCAAAGGGTCGAAGGGTCTGCCTTAGTGTGTTGGGGCTGCTGTAACAAAACTACCATAGACTGGATGGCTTAGTCAACAAGCACTGATTTCTCACCGTCTGGAAGCTGCAAAGTCCAAGTTCAAGGCCTCAGCCGATTTGGTGTCTGCTGAGAGTGCACTTCCGGGTTCGTAGACGGCCGCTTCCTCTGTGTCCTCAGGTGGCGGAGGGAGCGAGGGAGCTCTGTGGCCTCTCTTTGCAAGGGCACTAATCCCATTAGCAGGGGCTCTACCCTTACACCTCCCAAGGGCCCCACCTCCCAATACTTGACCCTAGGGCTTCAGACTCAGCGTAGGAATTTTGTGGGGACACAGCGTCCAGGCTCTAGGGGAGGCACTGGAAGTTTCTAGGCTCCCCGGGTGCTCAGTGGGAGGCAGTTAGGCACCTTACTGCCCAGGCTCTGTGTTCTCCCCACTTCCTGCCCACCTTTGGTTTCCCTCCTACATCAAAGACAGAGAAGCACAGGGCAGAAAGGTTTCCGAGATCTCAGCCCACGGTAAAGGGTCTGTAAGTCTCCGGGCCGCCTGATGTTTTCGCCTGCGTCCAGCCCATCTCGCCTGCTTCCTTCAGACACTGTGATCCGTGCTGACCAGATGTTTGGCCACTTCCTCTTTTCAGAGTAGATGCCTGTGGGGGCGCCCCGGTGGCTCAGACGGTTAAGCGCCCGACTCTTGATTTCAGCTCAGGTCTCGGTCTCATGGTTTGTGGGATCGAGCCCCGTGTAGGGCTCTGTGCTGGGATTCTCTCTCTCCCTCTCTCTCTCTCTGCCTCTACTCCCCTCTCTCTCTTTCAAAATAAATAAATATTTTAAAAATTGTAAGCAAGCAAACAAATGAATACCTGCAAAGGAGACAATGTCGAGGGGCCTGAGGGGTATTGGGGGCAAAACGTGTCAGGCTCCTCAAGTGAAAAGCCAACCTGGGCAGGAAAACGGCACCCATGGGTTTTTATTTTTAGGGGAACAAGCTGCTTGACAGGTCATCCTCAGCCTCCAGCTTGTGTTTATGTCTCTGGCCAGACCGGAAGGGACTCCCGAGTCACCTTGGACCATTCCCGATGTGGGGGGTGATGGGCCTTTCATTCCGCCCACACTTTCTGCCTAGTGCTTCAGGGGACTGTGGAACGCTGGCCCCCCAGCCTCCTGGCAGATCTGGGAGGGAAATGTGGGGCAGGGAAAGGGCGATTCGACTCCCCC
>NW_027532842.1:4124602-4125640 GCF_008692635.1 Crocuta crocuta | reverse complement strand
CACCCCAGCCCCAGGCCATCACATGTCTGGAGGCAAGACTCCTGTTCTTCATGGATTAGGCTGACAGTCATTAAAATGGGCTTTGGAAAAATGAGGCGGGGGAGGGCCAAGCAGCGAGATCCGAAAGGATCTCTCAGTTCTCCTTCCTCTGCACCTCGACGTGAAATTTAGAGGCTAGACCTCAGAGCATGAGGAGAGAGAAGGGCACGTTCATTCTCTTACTCCCTGTGCTCACCAGGAGGGAGTAGAGCCAGCAACGTGCTCCAACAAGAAGCCAAAAAGCTTGGCTCTCAAATGTGTTGAATTCTGCCTCATCCTTTGCTTCCCTGAGAATACTTGCTTTGCTTTTTTCTTGTTTAAATGTTTTTTATTTCTGAGAGAGAGAGACAGAGAGAGAGAGAGAGACAGCGTGAGCAGGGGAGGGGCAGAGAGAGAGGGAGACACAGAATCCGAAGCAGGCTCCAGGCTCTGAGCTGGCAGCACAGAGCCTGACGCGGGGCTCGAACCCACGAACTGCGAGATCATGACCTGAGCCAGAGTCAGATGCTTAACCGACTGAGCCACCCAGGTGCCCCAAGAATATTTGCTTTTCAAAAAAAAATTTAATAACAATTACTTCAAGGCTTACTTCAAAATGGGTAGCCTGATTTTCCCGCAAAACAACTAAGCCTGCTGGCCCCTGGTAAAAAGGTCAGTGTTTTCCTTATTCCAGTGCATAAGCCAGTCTGCCTCTGGGAATTCACCAAAATGAATAATCCTAAATTCTGAAAAATCTACACTCAAGACTATGTTTATTATAGCACTACTTATTAGCATGAGGAAAGAGTAAAAACTAACGTTTAATGATAGGGTTATAATAGTTAAGTAAACTGTGTAAATTCCCAGGAAGGAATATTATTCAGCCATTACAAGTGATGAGAAAAGGCTAAGTTCACCAAAAAAAGGGTATAAAATTAAAATAATATTTGTGTATTTGTGTATCTCTATAGAGACATGGAAAAGCCTGGCATAAAATTTCCTAAAGCACTAATAGTGATG
>NW_027532842.1:4072138-4123188 GCF_008692635.1 Crocuta crocuta | reverse complement strand
GAGGGGGGGGGGGGGGGGGGGGGGGGCAGGATCATGGATTATGTCTTTCTTTTCTAAGTTTTCAGTTATGTAATTGTATTTTTGTAATGGAAAAATATAAATATAACTTTCCAAAAAAAACCCACATCGCGCTGACCCGACTAAAGGCATTTCGCTCTTGGGACCTGAGAGGTGGCTACCTGGCTTGAAAGCAATGCCAGTGTAGGGGACGAAGCGGTAGTTTAGTGACTCAGCCCAAGTCGCCAGGGAGTCACCTGAGTGTAAGCCATGTCAGGAAGTTGCTGTGACAGCTCCTTAGGTGGTGATTCTAGTGAAAGTGCGGGTTCTAGAACTCCTGCCCTTCTCTGCGTCGCCGGGGAAATCAGAGTGTCCTGTCTGGCGCTGCACGTGAAGGCCACCAGAAGGTGACTGGGATAATGAGAAGTCACGTGACAGGGTGGCTGAAAATCTCGAGTTGGGCACGTGGCACTGGGCAAACCTACCCCCTGCCGGTTGTCCTCAAATACCTGAGAAGCCGGAACTTGTGATGCTGTTCACATTGAATCCAAAGAAGTTGGTGTCTTCATCCAAGAGCCACCAAGGAAAAGGTCGCTCTATATTTGTCGCCCTGGTTCTGATTCTCTGTGCCACGCGCTGGTTCCCACCCAGAGGTTGTCCTGGGTGGGGGTGGGGGGTCTCTCTCCCTTACCCCAGGCTTGGTTTGCTAATCGTAGAATCCTTCCTTTGCAAGTGCTTCAGTTCAGACATTAACCAGAAATCCCTCGTCAGGATAATTGCCGCTCTTCCTACTTTGCTCCTGGACAAACCTATGCTGTGCTGGTGTTTGTCATTCGTTTATGCCACCAATATGTCCATGAGCACTCACGGCGCCAGCCCTGAGCTAGGCACGGGGAAGGGGGCAGCACAGGACACAAAACACAGTGACGCTTTGCCCTCAGCAAGCTTCCCTTCTAGGGAGGGAGGGACAGTCCACATTTAAAAGGTATTTGCATGTATTAACTTCATACTCATCCCAACCCTGTTGAATAAGTGCTATTGTTATCTCCCTTTTAAATGTTTGTTTATTTATTTATGAGACAGAGAGAGAGAGAGAAAGAGAGAGCATGTGCACACACACAGAGAGAGGGAGACAGAGAATCCCAAGCAGGTTCCGCACTGTCTACACAGAGCCTGATTAGGGACTCAGACTCAGGAACTGTGAGATCACGACCTGAGCCGAAATCAAGAGTTGAACGCTTACCAGACGGAGCCGCCCAGGCACCCCTATTATCTTGACTTTGGAGAAGAGGGACTGGAGGCACAGACTGGAGGCTGAGCAGCTTATCCCAGGAGTCCGAGCCGGGGGTCCTCACTCCTCCCTGCCCCCCACCCCAGGCCAGACCTGCCCGTCTGTGGTCCATACCCATCCAACTCAGCTGCAGCGTCCCTTGGCAGCAGCCCGCCATCTGGAAATTCTCCCTCTGCTGCAGCGAGGTAGGTGAGCAGAGTCGGAAGGACCGGAGTGTGGACAGAATGACTTCGAAGCTGAGGACTACTTGAGAGACGGTTTGCCTCTAAATGACTTTCTGTGCATCGTTCCCTCCGGACCCTCCGGCTTCCTCGAGCCCGCTCACGATCATATCGGTTACATTTTTTAAGGGCACCCAAAAGCAAAAGATCTCCTTTCAAGTAAAATATTTTCTTCCCTGGACCACACTTCGGGGACTATTGTCCTAACTGCTAAACACAGGCTAAGGGTCAGCCCCGGGATGGAAGCGCCTATGGACCAGGGCCACACAGGACGGCTGTCTACAGAGGTGGGAGGGGGTTCCAACAGACCAGCTCAGGATGCTGAAAATTAGTGTCGTTTTCGTGATAACCGTTACAGTTAGTAGTTCAATTACGAACTTGTTCAAGGGCATGAATCTGATAGGAAATGCACATGACCCTGTTAATATCATGTCGCCTGCAAGCGTTTTTCTGTTTTCCTGATACACAAAGATTTTGAAAAGATCCTTAATGAGGAAGATACATTTTCCCTCGCCTCTGGTGTCAAATCAAGAGAGACAGTATCCTATTTAGAGCGCTCATATAGAGCTTTTTTTCTCTTCAGGATTACATACATTGCTTTGTGTTTAAAATTAATTTTACTTATTATATCATTAACCTAGTATTTCTGGAGTGCCTACCACGTGACGGGCACGTTTCCGGTCATTTATCAGTGATGAGTGAAGTGACACAAGGTGTAGTTTCAGGGACGACAGTGTAAGGTTCAGACCCGGCTGGGCACAAGGCCCCTCCCCACAAGCAGCAGGACTTTGGGCAAGTCACACAGCGCCTCTATTTCCGAGTCACAAAAATGGACGTAATAGTAGGATCCACAGCGCAGTGGGGTTTATTCATCACTCAGTTTCTAAAAATTTTGAATGTTTCTCCTTTCCTCGTCTGCCTATTTGTCTTATAAACGTGTGGTGACCATGTTTTCCAGACACACAGCAAAAAGTGGACGCTGCTTTTGCAGATGATTTTGTCTGGTGTGTACATTTTACGCTTATAAAGGGATAAGAATCAATTCACATTTTGATGCACATGTAATTCATTTATAGATATGTGCATGTACATACACACACACATATATATGTACATATGCATATATACACATATATATGTACATATACACATGTATGTGTGTGTATACATATGGTAAAACCTTGATTTGCAAGCATAATTCATTCCAGAAACATGCTTGTAATCCAAAGTATTTGTATATCAAAGCGAATTTCCCCATGGAAAATAATGGATCAGATGATTCGTTCTACAACCCCCCAAAATTCATATAAAAATGATTACAATACTGTAATATAATATAAAATAATAACGAAAACACAAAATATAAAGAAAAATAAATTAACCTGCACTTCCCTTTTTTAAAATGCTTTATTTATTTCTGAGAGAGAGAGAGACAGCGTGAGCAGGGGAGGGCCAGAGAGAGAGGGAGGCACAGAATCTGAAGCAGGCTCCAGGCTCTGAGTTGGCTGTCAACACAGAGCTCGACGCGGGGCTCGAACCCATGAAGCGTGACATCATGACCTGAGCCAAAGTCGGATGCTTAACCGACTGAGCCACCCAGGCGCCCCCCTGCACTTCCCTTTGAAAAGCTTCATGACTGGTGTGAAGGAGACAAGTGAGAGGAGGGGCTGATGTGTAGGATGACTTTCACCATCACCAATGGAATCACTGCTATCTCTTGACTCAATGGAATCCTTTTCTTTTCATGCAGTTTTAACAAGGAACCTGTCTAATGCTTTTGCCTCCTCCTGAGGATTTCTTGGAAATATAACATTGCATTGACCATCACGTACAATCCTATGGCAAGAGAGAGAGAGAACCATCGGCTCAGCTATGATCATGTAACATTCAACATCACGTACTACTCGTATTGCAAGACATCACTTGCTTATCAAATTGAGGTTTATTAGAAATGTTTGCTCGTCTTGCGGAACGCTTGCAAAACAAGTTACTCGCAATCCAAGGCTTATATATATATATAAACTTTTTATGTTGAAGTAATTATAAACTTACATAAAGTTCCAAGAATAGGACAGAGCCTCGTATACCCCGCACCCAGATTTCCCTTAGTGATAATTATATTCACTCTCATGGCAGGGGCTGTGCAGCAGAAACTTCTATAGTCGGGCCTGGGTGCTGGTTCACCGAATGTTTGCTCTTTAGGTACTGAACTGTACACAGAAGCTTTGTCGATTTTTCAGTAAAGTTATAGTTTACCATTTCTATAGGACTGAAAGAGAGAGAACAGGGATCAAGAAGGAATCCTCCTGGTGAATTTTTCTTCATTCCTTGGTGAAACTTCACTCAAACGACATTACAGAAATTGTTTGAAGTAGAGACTTATAAGGAGAAAAAAATGGGAAAGGAGATAACAGACTATTTCAACAAATATTTGGAAGATGAATGAGTAGGAAATGAGCAGAAACTAATTTGGCAGAGTGGGAAAATAGGAAACCTCACTGCAAGCCTCCCTGCCTGTAAAGGGCCAGGGAGGGATTTAGGACATGCCAATAAGAAGCCAAAGTCCCATAAAAATAGTTAACTGTAAGGGGATAGGGGGACGGGCTGGAAGGGGAAAGAAGCAGGAGCAAGACTTTTCAAAATATACATCTTTTTACAGTGCTTGGATTTTGATATGTGGGAATAGTTATCTGTTCTCAAGAGGAACAAGGCGAAGGCGAGGGGGAGGGCACGGACAGGAGAAGACCGAAATCCCTGTTGTAGGACCCAGAATAGACCCCCGTTGGAGGAGCCGAAAAAGGCTACGCTGCAGGACCCTGGAAGGCAAGGCGGGTGCAGCTGAGCGAGAGCAGGGGTGGCTGGAAAGTTGGGATGAAGAGAGTTGGGCCTCACCGCCTTCCTCCCCCACCCTCCGCGGAGCCTGAGGCCTCAGGGACACAGGCACCACTGGAACTGGGGGCAGTGACATTAACAACAGAGGCACCATGTGTCAGCTGACTGACTCTCTTCCGGCCTCTTTCCCCACCTCAGCTCTCAGGCCTTCGGGAAACCAGGCTCATACCCCCATCTTACCCCAGGGCCCAGCCGCGTATCAGAGGGTTCCTCTGCGTGCAGGAAGCAGATGGACAGGACATCTGAACTCAGGACAACAGCTGATGTACATGAGATCCACCCCCCACCCCAGAGCAGGACATTTGTTACAACTGGTCAACCCACATCAACACAGCATCGTTACCCAAGATCCATCATTTACTTCTGGGTTCACTCTTAGTGTGTACGTCCTGTGGGTTTGGACATCCACCATTAGGGTGCCACATGGAGGGGTCTCAATGGCCCTAGAAGTCCCCTGCTCTGCCTGTTCATGCCTCCCTCCCCCCAACCCTGGCCACTACTGATCCTTCACCTTCTTCATAGTTCCCCCTTTTCCAGAATGCCATAGAGTTAGACTCATAGTTAAGATTTTAAAAATAATTTCTTTTGTCTAGCAGGGCTTGGAAGAACAAGGACATTAAAAAGTTCATGTTTGGGGCACTTGGGTGGCTCAGTTGGTTAAGCCTCCAACTTTGGTTCAGGTCATGATCTCATGGTTCATGAGTTCGAGCCCCGTGTCAGGCTTGTGCTGACAGCTCAGAGCCTGGAGCCTTCTTAGGATTCTGCGTCTCCTTCTCTCTCTGCCCCTCCCCCGCTCATACTCTCTCAAAATAAAGAAACAAACATTAAAAAAATAGTTCACGTTTAATATGTCACATTAGAATGGGAGGTAAGGAAATTCCTGTCTTTCTGTTAATTTTTCTTTTCAAATGGAAGACAGTTGCCGTAGGAGGAAACATCTCTTCCATAAGTTGCGTTCAAAACCTGTGAGTGAGGGTTTGATGTGAACAGACTCCGGCCCTCTGGAAATTTCAGTTGTGAGGGTGCATCTGGAAATGTGTGGGGTCCACGCTCAGGGTAGTCATAGCTTTCTGTGCCAGCTGTGAGGCAACAGTACCATGTTCCTCGTCTATGTTCTTGCCAAAAACCCTGTTATGGGTTGGACTGTGTCCCCCTGAAAGAGGCACGTGGCGTCCTAACCCTTCGTACTTCAGAAAGTGACCTTATTTGGATGTACGGCCTTTAGAGATATAATCCAGATGGAGCGAGGTGTGATCCGTATGACCCGTGTCCTCATGAAAAGGTGAAATTTGGACGCAGCCGCACAGAGAGGGAAGATAATGTGGAGACTCACAGAAGACGGCCATCTATTAGCCAAAGAGCGTCTGAGGCCACCTGAAGCTGGGAGGGAGGCGGGAACAGAAGCTTCCCTGCAGGCGTCCGAGCGAGCAAGGCCCTACTGACAACGTGGTTTGAGACTTCTCACCTCCAGAACAGTGAGGCGGTCAACTTCTGTTGTCCCAAGCCTCCTGGTTTGTGGCACTTTGTAATGTCAGCCCCAGGACTTCTAGCCATGTGGTGAATTTTCTAGAAAGAGACTTCTTGGTTTCTGGTTTGAAGTCCGGATTCAAGAGGTTTCTGTTTTTGCTTTGTTTCAGTGGCGTTGGCTTTTGAAATATAAACATTGGACACCCCCTGACCCACCCCATCTGGAGAATTCCTGATCACCTTGGCTAACGAAGGGGGTCTTCCTCCTTTAGAAAAAGAGAGGGAAAATGACAGGTAGTTAAATTTCAAGGTCTGTCTCCTCCTGGGCTTTGAAGATGAAGAAAAGCAGCTTAATTGGCTCTGGGCTGTCTTGGGGATGATTTGATATTCTTTTTAAAAATAGGTAGGAAGGGAAATTGCCTCATGTTGAAATGCAACCCCCTCAATCTCGGTTTTTAAAGGGTCCTTTGCAGGCATCCCCATCGGCTCGCCGCTCTGTTCTCCAGGGCCAGCTGGAGAGAGCTTGCCCCAGCCTCCCCTCTCCCAGGGCCTCCCCCATGGGAGTTAGGATTTCGAGATCGTTCGGACTCCTGAGGAAGTCTGGGAGAGGAAAACACACCACTCTGTCTCAGGCACACTGTTACTAACCCCGAGTGGCAGAGAGGGTGTTCTGTCTGGATGTTGCTCAGACGGAATCTGTTTTCTCTCCCCAGCCCACACCTCAACCCCGACGGTGGGCCAAATCCCTGTCTCTGGGGCTTCATTCAAACATTCGGTGTTGACACCGAAAGGGCCACGGCCCCCACGGTAGTTCAGGGCCGCTGCGGTGTGTTACACATCATTAGCTTCCAATTGCCTTGGCTTCTCGATTCATGTCATTTATTCCAAGTCATCTCTGGTGGATTTAGTGGAGCATAACCCTGGAATTCGAAGAGGAGGGGACCATTTTGAAACCTCATTAACTGTTGGCATCTTTTCTATGAAAATTCTAGGCCGTCAAATTGTTTCGTTGGGGGATTTTTTAAATGCCAAGTTCTTCCGTGGCCTAATGAATTTCAGGCCACCTCTCTTGCATGCATGGGTGAATTGTACTCTGACAAAACACAGAAGCCATTATAGGACCAGATTTATTGATGATAAAAGACCACCAGAAAGATCCCCTTTTCCTCCTGGCTTAGTTTAAGACTCTCCCTGAAGCTTCTGGTAAGTGTCTGTCATTGTTTATGCTCTTGGCCAAAATGGTGAGAGAGAGGACCTGTGGGAACATTTTACATTCTTCTTTGGGGCTTTCACTGGAGTGCTAATGGTTCAAAATGTGGAATCTTTTCTAAAGGCTGGTGTTAAAGGGAAGGAGATATATAAGGAAAGAATCAGAGTAACAGTACCGTTATCACAAATTACAGACCTCTTTGGAATGGTGTTTGATGTGAAATTATAGTCTGTCTTCAACTTCCTTTTTGCAGCTGTGAGTTGTTTACTATTTAACCATGCAACCTTAAATTAGAGAGAAGATGGGGGGGGAAATCCCTGGTTGGGGCTCAGTCTATTCAGATATCTTGGGGCATGCGTAGCATAATATTTCTATTAGCTGTCTTACAGGTCAATTTTAACACCCACCTTCTGGTTGCTTACCTAGTTCTGAAAGTGACGTATTCATAGAAGTCTAGAAAATCTGGAAAAATTTCAAAGCTGAACTAAACTGCAGTGATCTGGTTTTAACCTTCAAAAAAAATCAACTTAATTGTTCATTTCCCTTCAGACATCTCTCGTGATCTGGCAAAGGCAAATCGCAAAAAGGTCAGCCAGATTGCAGTTGGGCAGAAAATCTTGTTTAGATTATTTTATCACAACCGACTAGCAGTATTTGGAAATCAGACATAAGCGATGCCAAGGAATGAGGGAGGCAGGAAGGACTCATAACTCTCACAGCACCGCACCCCCACCCCTCGCCGCCCCAGACTCTGAGCACTACTGGTACCCAGTGAGCATCTGCTCTGCACTGAAGGTGGAAACAGCTCATAGGTTCTAGGGCCACTTGCACCACCCAACAGCCAGTGGTCCTTCGGAAAGCATCTACATGTGAAGGCTTCAGTCCCCTCATCTGCAAGAAGAGGGAGTTAAAAGAGATGATCTCTAGGATTCCTTCCGGTTCAAAAAAAGCTCAGATTCTAGGCCATTTTCAATTCATTGGCTGACATTGGGTGCTCACAGGAAGCCTTCAAGGAAGAAGTGAAGTCTGAGCAATGCCATGACAATTTGGTTCAAGTGTTGTAGGCTAGGAAGTGGTGTAACCAATGCCTTACAGGTAAGTGAGAACACAACACCCTTAGAAGGGTGGATTGAAATCCTGGCTGTTCCATTTCCTTAGCTTTATGAATACCTAGAAATAATGTAAAACACCTAGCACAGTATCAGGAACTTGGTAGGTGAACACCAAACGAAAGCCATTAATGACGTTGGAAGTCGGCTGCCCATCGAAGCAGGAAGGGTGTGTGTACAGAAGAATATGGGAGTGGCAGAGCTATTGAAAAAGTCTGAAGCTTTTGGTCACAAACTATAAATTGCTATAAGTGGCAGTTGTGATCATTTAGTGATCTACAAAGAGAATCTAAGAGTCATTGCTTGAGGAGTGAGACCAGGCAGACAGAAGCAGGACAGGCCACCAAATTGGGAGACACTCGGCGTGCCTAAGATGATGTGGCTCTGGGAATTAACTCTAGAAGTTCCCATGAGGTTGATAGTAATGAAAAGCATGTGAATGACTGTACGAGGAAGCCAGGGCCAACGCACAGCAGAAAGGTCCTGGGAAGGGAAGCTTGGGAGCCAGTCCTGGTCAAAGTGAGAGGTTGGGGTACCAAGAGGAGCAAACGTAAATCAATAAATAAGAGGGTCTCAGACAGGCTAGGACAGCTCCGTATGGGACACAATACATGTGTGCTCGTTGACAGGCTAAATGGGTAGATGGATGGCTTCCGTGAAGCTAAAGAGAGAGAAGCAGGAAAGAGGTGAGGAGGAGCACAAAAGGCAGCATGTATGTCTGAAAAAGCTCCATTGTGTCCTTCTGCCCTGGTTATTATCATTATTTTTTTGGTTTCTCATCTCCCTACCTGTCCAAGGACAGTCTCAGGTGCCCCCAAACCTGGTTAAAGCCCCAAGGGCCCCTGACAAGGGTCTTGCACAGGGCTTTAACCCATGATGATCATGTGCCTTTCTCAATCTCTCTCTTGTCATCCTCACTGCCGCTTTTCTAGACGGGCGAGGTTCTCCTTCTCTGACTCTCCTCCCAACGGGTCTGCGCATCCAGATTCACTCCAGCAGAAGCTGTTAGATTATGTGGTGTCCACGCTCAAAACTTTTCCGGGGCTCAGCATTGTGCATGAGTGAGATCTCCAGTCACTTCGCTTGGCTCTGTTTTGTCCCCACACAATGGCCCACACTCCAGCTCTCTTCTAGAAATGCTCCACCCCTGCCTGTGAGCTTATGCACTTCCCTTGTCTGCAAAGTCCTGAGTCCACCCAGCCCCCAGCCTTGAGGCGCTGATGTGTGTCTCTGCTCATCCCTACTCACACCTCCCCTTTTCCTTTCTGGACTTCATCCATACCCTCTCTTCCTTGGGTGATTTCCCTTCCAATTCCCACTAGATAATAAACTACTTGAAGGCAAGGACTACATTTTACATTCCCTTCCCCACAGTACCTAGCATCATCTGATTTTTTATAATTTTAAATGTTTTTTATTTATTTTTGAGAAAGAGAAATAGAGCGTGAGCAGGGGAGGGGCAGAGAGAGAGGAAGATACAGAATTTGAAGCAGGCTTCAGGCTCTGAGCTGTCGGCACAGAGCCCAATGCAGGGCTTAAACCCACGAACCATGAGATCATGACCTGAGCTGAAGTCAGAGGCTTAACTGACTGAGCCACCTGGGTGCCCCAGCATTGTCTGATTAATAGAATACTATATTGGCATTCATGAGATGTCTAAAGCACGCGTGAATTTGCAAAGTCGTTTCAAATACGTTTTATTAGTTAAAGGGAAGGCAAGCTACCTTTCCAAAGGCCATATAAAAATAGACTTTTAAACTCAGAATTCCTATCTGAGTAATAAGTTGAATTAAATTTTTGGATTAAAAAAAAAACGGGATACAGGTTTTTCATTTCTTCTGCTAGTTGTTTCCAGGCAACCTTGAACTTGTCAAATAAAAAAGTCTAAACAGAAGGCTGAGATGTATGACCTTACTTTGAGAATCCTGCTCTCGGCAGGCTAAGCACACTATTCAGCATCATAACTAGACATTCCTTCGAGACCAACGTCTTTTCTCACGTTTGGTTTTCTCAGGTGATTTCAGGAAGAAGCCTTGGTGTAGTGGAGAACATGGTATTTGGGCTTACTTACCCTGAATGCTTTGAATCCTGACTTTATTGCTATGAGCTTCGGAAAAATCATTTCAAGTCTCTGAGCTTTGATGTCTTTGTCCCTGAGATATGTCTTAACCGCCCAACCTGCCTGGCTCCTAATGACGTAATGTGTGCCACGTGACCGGAACAGTGGGCTAAGGCTGCCTTCGTTGTCATCATCATCATCATCATCACCCGTGGAGCTCCCCTCATCAGCTGCTCCTGCCAGGGCCAGCACACATGTGGCCGTGGCCAGTTCCCCAGGTGCGGCCACCCACCCCACAGCTCCGCACGCCAGGGCCACCTTCACGCGGCCAGAATCAGAACTGGCTCGGCTCTACCTTCTTGACTTCCACGTCCTTAATCCTTGGCCGGTGAGGGCTGACTCCAGTTCACACCCACTTTGGCTCTTGGCCGTTGGTTTCTGGTCTTTTCCAGCCGCTGGGACCGATTTGGGGTGAGGCAGAGATGGCGGCGGGAATGGCCATTTCAGCCGGATTGGGGGGGAGGGGGTCAAAGAGAGACCTTTGCTGCTTGTCCTGAACTTGATTGGAGCCTGGATCACCCCTGAGCCCTGCATTTGGCATCTTCCCTTTCCTCATTCACGCGGGGAAGGAACGATTTATTGTCCCTGTGAAAATGACAAGGCCTCTGTTCCCCTTCTCTCTTCTCAGGCAGCACCAGAGAGAGAGGAAATAAAAAAAGCCACGGGGAATCCCGGAGGCTGTTCACTTCTCCAAACCTCTTTAGTCCTTCAGAGAGTAATTCTGAGGATCACCAGGAGAGAAGGTCTAAATGAAAAGAGGGAGTACTGGATTTATTCAAAAGCTACTTCCTCCTTGCACGATGGAAGGAGCCTTCTGTCTCAACACAAAATATGCCATTTCAGAAGAAAGCTCTCTTTTGCCCCCCTATTACGGCAAAATACTATGATCCTTTGTCAGGAACAAGTAAACAAAGAAGCCATAGCTCTTCCCTCCCCAGACATGAGGACTGACTTCTATATTTTCTTTTTTTTAATTTTTTAAAATTTATTTTTGAGACAGAGAGAGACAGAGCACGAGTGGGGGAGGGACAGAGAGAGAAAGGGAGACAGAATCTGAAACAGGTGCAGGCTCTGAGCTGTCAGCACAGAACCCAATGCCGGGCTCGAACCCACGAACCATGAGATCATGACCTGAGCGGAAGTCGGACGCCTAACCGACTGAGCCACCCAGGAGCCCCCCACTTCTCTATTTTCTGTCTATTTTTAGAAAGATTCAAATCCCTCATCCATGATTTGAGAGCAGCAGTGGAGAACAAGTCTTTTGAGGGGAGAGTTTCAAATGGCATTTCACGTCCCCAAGTCCAGCTTGTGAGGCTGGATTGGACCTCACCTGCTGGCATTATTCTGGAATGACATGCTATCATGCAGCGTCATTATTCTTCATCCTGACCCCATGAAGCTAATGAGACAGGTCCAATTATTAAGCCATATGGCAAAGAGATATTTGGGTAAACAAATTTGTATTTCAATAAAATTTAACCATCCCATAAGATACAATAATTAAAATGTAAATGACAGTAGGTGCACTGGCTTAAAGCTGACTTTGTAACTTACCAGGTGGCATATTGTAGGTGATTTGTGTTTCGTGAGCAGAGGCTTTTAGGCAGGTGATATTTCCAGTATCCTGCCTGTCCATTTTTCCCTTTGATAATATTTCTAGTTTGTTGCTTAGGGCAGGCATCTAGTAGTGCAGTATATTGAAGGGTTTTCTTGTTTTTGGTGTCTTTGTTTTCATTTTTTTCCTTTATTTACATGCGTTCTCTCCTCCAGGATTGGAGGGAAGAAGTAAAAAATTGCACCCTCCCCACATAATTTCCTTCTGTCGTCTCATCTCTGCTTCTCACGGCAGAGGCTAAAGCAGGTTTGCAGTGAGGAATGCTTTCACACCCTTGCCAGGGTGGGTAGGNAAAGAGCTTTCTCGTCTCTACATTCACACTATCCCCATCCTGCTCTTCTTTCATTTCTCTGCCCCTCCTTTCTACCCCTTGGGGGATGAGCAGGGAAGAGGGCAGGAAAATGAGAATGGGAGATGAGGTTACCAGCTAATTCTCTCTTGCCTGGACTCCTTTTCGCAAGCAAAGGGCCCCCTCACTCTAAGCCTCCATCAACTACGTGAACATCATTTCCTCTCCGTCTCCTTCGGGCACACGCAGTAGCCTGCAGCCTCCCTTCAGGCAGTCTTTTTCTGAAAGTAGCACTAACCAGCAGGGAGATGTTAGAAGATCTAGATTCTAATTAAGGTCGCCTCTGATTGCACTAGACAAGTCCCTGCTGCTGAGAAAACAGGCTGAAAAATCTCACATTAAGAGGGTTGTGGAGGATGGCGCAGATCAGGCCCAGGGGCTCGCATGAGCCCTCTTTCTGTGAGCAGTATCCACAATGGGAGCTGTGGAGGTCACACGATAAAAATTTAAATAGTCGTGTCCCGAGCGGAGGTTTTTAAGAAGGGGGGAAAATAGGGGGGGAGAGGGAGGGAGGCAAACCATGAGAGACTCTTGAATGCTGAGAACAAACTGAGGGCTGATGCGGGTGGGGGAGGGGAAGGGGGTGAGGAGCATGGAGGAGGGCAATTGTGGGGATGAGCACTGGGTGTTATATGGAAACCAACTGGACAATAAACTATTTAAAAAAATAAATAAAATTAACTGTATTTTGAAAAAAAAATTTAAATAGTCAACAATACCACCCCTTGCTAAACCATAAATTAACATACAGCACAAGGCAAATGATGACATCCATTGTGACATGTGGCTCTATCTGGTAAGCACTTGATATAGAAAAGTATGGGCCATGAAGAGAGGGGAGGGGTGTGAGGGCTCATTTTCCTTAAACCAGCAGTGTGAAAATGTTCTACCTGTTGAGCGCACAAAGTAAAAATGAGAGCACGGCTCGATCTGAAGAACAAGAGCTATGGTTTGCCCTTCCATAGCTAGGGGCAGGCGGAATCGATGCCTGTCTGCAATGCCCTCGCCCCTTCCCCTCAATGGCCACCCTGCTGGCCAGAGTTAGGGTCATGAAACTTGGCATCGTGAGTGTGCCCTTTGTGTCTGAAATCATTCTGGTTAATAGAAGAGAGACAGGGCAGATTGATGACCAGAGTAGTCATCCAATAAATGTTGGATTAAATTAGGGGCGCCTGGGTGGCTTAGTCGGTTAAGCGTCCGACTTTCGATTAGGTCATGATCTCGCGGTTCGTGGGTTCGAGCCCCGCGTCGGGCTCTGTGCTGACTGCCAGCTCAGAGCCTGGAGCCTGTTTCAGAGTCTGTGACTCCCTCTCTCTCTGACCCTCCCCTGCTCACGCTGTCTCTCTCTCTCTCTCTCTCTCCTAGAAATAAAAAAAAAAATGTTGGATTAAATTAAATGCATATGGGGACAAATGGGTTGCTTAAATGAAGGAATGACTGGTCCCTGCCCTGTTGGCGCTAAACATCTAATAGAAGAGTCGAGACAAACATACACGAAGCACGAAGGTCACAATTTCACACTCTTGGCACCGCTCCTTAACCGGAGTTAACCAGTGGGGAGAGAGGGTGTGTCCTCTTTTCCACCGGGGTTACCAAGAGGGGCTGGGCAAACATGGCGGCTTCCTTTTTATTAGTGGAAACCCGGAAGCCCAGAAGGTTAAATGGTTCCTCTTGAACCACTGTCATCCATGTATAGACACCAGGTGAATGTAACTCTCTAAAAGGAGAAATAGGACTACGTCAGAATTTATTTTTCAGTAACTTTAAATTTGAAAATATATAACTTCCAAATATACAGAGAAGTTGCGAGGATAAGAATTGTACACAGAACGTGGGTACCTCCCCGAGTCACCGACTGTGAATGTTATTGTTCCATTTGCTTTATCATCTGTGCAGTGTTTATATTACATTATATCATGTATTACAGGAGTGAAAGACTATTTTTCTGAGATATTTGAGAGTCAGTTACATACAGGTGACCCTTAAACAATGTGAGTGTGAAATGCGTGAGTCCATTTATATGAGGATTTTTTTTTTTTTATAAATACAGTACAGCACTGTAAATGTATTTTCTCAGGGTGCCTGGGTGGCTCGGTCTGTTAAGCGTCCAACTTTGGCTCAGGTCATGATCTCGTGGTTCATGAGTTCAAGCCCCACGTCGGGCTCTGTGCTAACAGCTCAGAGCCTGGAGCTGCTTCGGATTCTGTGTGTGTGTCTCTCCCTCTCTGCTTCTCTCCCAGTTGTACTCTCTCTCTCTCTCAAAAATGAATTTAAAAAAACTTTAAATGTATTTTCTCTTCCTAATGGTTTTCTTAGCAACATTTAGTTTTCTCTAGCTTACTTCATTATAAGATTACAGTATATAATAAGTATAATATACAAAACATATTAAACAACTGCTTATGTTATCACTAAGGCTTTCAGTCAATAGCAGGCTATATTAGTGTTAAATTTGTGGGGAGCCAAAAGTTATACATGAATTTTCAGCTCCTTGGGGAGTCAGCACTCCAACTCCTGTGTTGTTCAAGGGTCAACTGTATATTTGGCCTCTTAATGTTTAAATACTTCAGTGTGCATTTCCTGTGAATGAGCCTAGGATCCATATCCCCATCATCATCTTTCACAGAACTTCTCCTCCATGTGGCTAGTTGGGCTTCCTTGTAGCATGGCAGGCTCAGAGAAGTTGGACTGCTTTCATGGGTTTTAAGAGGGAGTGTTCTAAGCAGCAAAGGCAGAAGTTACAGATCTCTTGAGGGCGAGCTCAGAAGTCACATGGCTTCACTGTCACTCATTTTATTGGTGCAGATAGGCCACAGGATCAGTTGGATTCAAGGGCAGAGGAACCCAAACCGACCTGTGGTGGGAAAGAATTGTTGGCCATCTTGAATCCAGCACAAAGCCCACCATTTTCTTTCCCCTTTAAAAATAATTTAGGGGCGCCTGGGTGGCTTAGTCGGTTGGGCGTCCGACTTTCGCTTGGGTCATGATCTCGCGGTTCGTGGGTTTGAGCCCCGCGTCGGGCTCTGTGCTGACTGCCAGCTCGGAGCCTGGAGCCTGTTTTGGGGTCTGTGTCTCCCTCTCTCTCTGACCCTCCCCTGCTCACGCTGTCTCTCTCTCTCTCTCCTAGAAATAAATAAAAAAATATTTAAAAAAATAATAATTTAATTAATTAATTAATTAATTTTTTACATTTACATCCAAGTCAGTTAACATATAGTGCAATAATGATTTCAGGAGTAGATTCCAGCGATTCATTCCCTATGTATAACACCCAGTGCTCATTCCAACAAGTGTCTTTCTTACTGCCCCTCACCCATGTAGCCCATCCCCCCACCCACAACCCCTCCAGCAACCCTCTGTTTGTTCTCTGTATTTGTTCATCTCTATGTTTTCCCCCCTCCTTGTTTTTATATTCTTTATGCTTCCCTTCCCTTATGTTCATCTGTTTTGTATCTTAAATTCCACAGATGAGTGACGTCATATGATATTTGTCTTTCTCTGACTAATTTCGCTCAGCATGATACCCTCTAGTTCCATCCACGTTGCTGCACAGGGCAAGATTTAATTCTTTTTGATTGCCAAGTAATATTCCATTGTATGTATAGACCATATCTTCTTTATCCATTCATCTGTCGATGGACATTTGAATGCCCACTGCTTTCTGTCTTGTGGTCTACGCATTTATATATGATTCTCTGTCTCCTGCTAAACTCTAAAGAGCTAGGCCTTTGGCGGCAGGATTCCTATCTGGCTCATCTTAGCAACCTCTCCCATGGTACTCAGCTCACTGCCTTGCACATAGTAGGCACTTAATATTTATGGAATAAGTATTGATTATAAACAGACTCCTCAATGGTCCAACCTCCTTATTTCTGAGGACCCTGCAACCCTATGAGAGCTCTTTGATAGTCTCGAGGTCACAAAGCCCCATTGT
Source organism: Crocuta crocuta (assembly GCF_008692635.1). Classification (NCBI taxonomy): domain Eukaryota; kingdom Metazoa; phylum Chordata; class Mammalia; order Carnivora; family Hyaenidae; genus Crocuta; species Crocuta crocuta. Next base: position 4,106,984 of record NW_027532842.1, on the reverse strand, counting down.
GTTAATCTCCATGACAGTCCTGTGCAGCAATGTTCCGGTAGGGAGGTGTGACTGGGGACTATGGAGGGCTGCTAGAGGGTGGTAGGAACGTGGTAGGGAAGAGACTGTTGGTTTTCTCATTTGGTGCCTGTGTTTCTGAGTAAAAATCCTGCTCTGAATGGTGAATTGGCTCACCTGGGTCATAACATATCTGTAAAATAAACTGGAAACATCTTTTTTTCCATATCTGCTGGCAGAGTAAAGATGCTAGATTTAAAATACCGTGGGAAAGGCATGGAGGAGGGATGGGTTGGTGGTTCCAGAAGTAGCAGTGGAGATGGCGGAAAGGAGGTCCTGCTCACTTTGTCCCTCCTTGGTCCTCTGTGACTGTGCTTGAGCATGGTCAGGGAACATGCTGGCAGTTAGCAAGTGCTCGGGGTCCCTAATGCAGCTCTCCTCAGAGCTGAATGGGAGGGCCGAGCATTTTCCCTTCAGCATTAGTTTGGCCCTGGCCTTATGGGTGCCCGCGCCAATTCAGAACTAACGCCCATGGCATACTTCTCGTGGGCCAATGTGCTCAACTTCAACTTCGGTCTTCAAGATTTTTGTTTTGACATTTAAAAAATTGCCTCATCCGTCTATGCGCCCTGATTTTTGTGATGGTTCTGAATGAACTCTAACGAATTAGTGTATCTTTCTGGATCTTTACAGAGATGTAGGAAGATAAATTGCATCTATCTTCCAGGAGAGTTACAAATTCAGCAGAATGTCAAGCTGGGAAGGCAAGAAGGGAAACATCTCTGACAGCGGGTCCTCAGAGCAGCCAGCACATGCTGAAAGACCACAGGCTCTCAGATGAGGCAGAGTGGACACAGGAAAAGATGCAAATAGACCGCACATTCCAGACTCCTGGGAAACCATTCGCACCCACTAAGGAAGACTCTCCATCATTTTGGCCATAAAAGCAACATCTCACTTACCCGGCACTCATTTATATGGCCATCTCCAATATCTGCAATGCTGCCAAAACCAGGGAAGGAAGTTAAAACATCTCTGAGGTGTTAAAAGAGATGTCTCAGAATTTGAGACAAAATGCCATGAAGTTTTAGACTAGATTTCAAAAATTTGGTTATCTGCTGTCCAACTCACAGCTAGTAAGAAGCAACTTTGGGAAGAATGCAAGAGGCTTCTACAGGCAGACACGAAAAGCAGAAGGAAATCACAACCTGATGGGGGAGGAGCCCTAAAAGCAGATGTAAATTTTCAACCAGCACAGCATCCGGGGACTACCCTGGGGGGAGGCAGATAGCTCTGTATTCTAAAGCACCTGAGTACCACATTACAACCTGATATAGAAATGAAGATAGATGGGGCCTGATGGTATCTGCAAGGGGTTAAAACATGCCCCTTATTTTGTCATTTATACATACAGCTTAGAAATATATCCCTCCCAAATGATTAGATATTTTTAAAGATCTTACACCTAAAAGGAATAGATTTCAGTTATCTGGAAAATGCATGAAGTAACTGTATTAATCTGCTTTGGTGGCCACAACAAATACCACTGGCTGGGGGCTTAGTTAGGCAACAGAGATGATTTTCTCACAGCCCAGGAGGCTGGAGGTCTAAGATCAAGAGGTCAGCAGGGTTGGTTTCTCCTGAGGCCTCTCTCCTTAGCTTGTATAAGGTCACATTCTCCCAGTGTCCCCCCATGATCTCGTCACTGTGCACCTGCATGTCCGGCATCTCCTCTTGTTATAAGGACACCAGGCATATTGGATGAGGGTCCTGCCCTTATGACCTCATTTAACTTAATCACATCTTTCAAGGCCCCATCTCCAAATATGGTCACATCCTGAGGTACTGGGGGTTAAGATTTCAGTATACGAACTCAAGGGGATGCAATGCAGTCTGTAAGACTAATAAAACTTTATTTCTTTATCTGTGCTTTATTTCGCATCAACACAACTGATTCAGCCTTGGTGTGGGGTCAGGGGGATTAGCATAGCAAGCAGGTAATCTTCTTTTCTAGTTATTCTGAAGCCCCTGATAAGAGGGTTGAGGGCACAACTGTTTGTATCTAGCTCTTTTGATTTTTCCCCAGATTTCTCTCTCTCTCTCTGTCTCACAGACACACACACACACACACACCTAGGAGAGCAAGTCTTATTTATTCATTTTTCTTAGAACATCTTTGAAAACCTCTCCCTTCTCCCACCACTGCTTTTATTCAGACCTTTATCATTTTTTCCCCTGAATTCCAGTATCCATACTAGTCCCCCTGCCCCTCCCCCACATAAGGAGGCAATTTCCTCAAAACACAGGTCTCATCACGCCACTTTCTGCTTACATCTCTTCAGCAGTTCCCGTATTTGCTTCCAGGATTAAGTTCAAACTCTTCAGTGGGTTTAAAAGGAGGCCGACCAAACCGATGCTATCAAGTGCCGGTGAAGATGTGGAGCAACTGGAACTTTCCGCATTGCTGGGACCAAAGCAAAATGCTATAGCCATTTCGGGAAACAGTTTGGAAGTTTCGTGTAAATTAAACACACACTTATCATATAATCCGGCAATCTCATTCCTACATAATTACCCCTAGAAAAATGAAAATCTACGTTCACACAAATGCCTATGTACAAATGTTTACGGTGGCTTCATTGATGATGGCCAGAACTCAAAACAACCCAAAAGTACCTTAACTGAGGAATGAATAACAAACCATGGGACATCTATAAACTAGAATATTCCTTAGCAATTAAAAAAAAACACATTCCTGATACAAGTAACAACGTATATGAATTATATATCCTCTGTGCTAAGGAGTCAGATTCAGAAAGCTACTGACTTTATGAACCCATTTATTCACACTCTTGCAAAGGAACAAGGAAGAGAAAGGTCACTGATTGGCAACCGCTGAGCTGGGGGAGGGCTGATCACGAAGGGGCACAGGACTTTGGGCGGGTGTGAAACTGTATCCATATCTTGACTGTGGTGGTGGTTACACAACTGTATATATTGGTTCAAGTTACTAAAAAGAATGACTTTTACTGTATGTAAACAGTTTCTTAATTTAAAACAAATGAGAAAACAGGGGCACCTGGTTGTCTCCATCAGTATAATGTCTGACTCTTGATCTCCACTCAGGTCATGATCTCAGGTTCATGAAATCGAGCCCCGAGTCAAGCTCTGTGCTAACAGTGCAAAACTTGCGTGAGGTTCTCTTTCCCTCTCTCTCTGTTCCCCCCTCCCCCTCTCAAAATAAACAAATAAGCTTAAAAAATCCTTTAAAAATGAGAAAACTAAAGTACTGACCATATGTCCTGATTATTCTGGTACAGCTCAGATGTATGCATCTTGTCCCGGGGTAATTTAGTCTACTTTCCACTTTTAACTCTAAAAAATGTCCCCAGATTGTACAATCACAGTCTTGGCCCAGGATAAATCCAGAAAGCAGCCCCTGAAATAAGGATTTGTGGACAGAGACTTTGTTTGGGGAAGTAATGCCATGGAGTAGGACTGGGCACTGGGAACTGGTGAAGACGGGAAAGGGGCTGATACTCAGGGGGCCCCTGTGTGTAGTGGGGGCTTGTCTCCACAGGTTCTCACCCCGTGTGGTTTGGAAAAGAGGAGCACTTCTACCCTGTTCTCCTCCTGCATCGGTCCAGCATGGCCCATAGAGTGCTAACTTCCAGATTGTACATCCTCAGGGCCGCGTGGGTCAGTGCTGGCATCCTATTCAGCATCTGAGAAGCCCCCAGGAGGCAAAGGGAAGGTACAGGCAGAAGCCGGGATGTGGTCCTGTCAGGCTACCCCTGAGCGAAGCCAATTGCTGCAGTGGTGGTTGGCGTAAAGGATGGGCTGAGACGGCGTGAGATGAGACACAAGAGGTGTCCGATTCAGACATCTTAGTTTTTGTGCTGGGTTCTGATTTCTTTTCTGGCCTTACCTCCAGCTCATCCTTCACATGCTCCTGACCCAATCACCTGACCCTGGACATTTTGAGCTCTCCATTGCCTCTGAGTCCCCAGGTTGTTCTTCTTTAGGGCTGCCACCCAAGATTATATAGGTTGTACACTGCCCAAGGGCTCCTGGAACAGAGGACATATTGGGACTGTCATCCATCCCAATCTCCACTGTATCATCAGTGGAGAGGTACCCACAGAGCTGTGTCTTCCCAGAGAGGGTACCTCTTCCTAACTTGCGCAAAGGCGTCCTGTAGGCTGGACGCAAGCCCCCTCCACTTGGAAAATGTCCTCTGCTTTCCACATTCTCATGTCTCCTGTCCTTCTCTGCCTGCCTACTAGTTATGCTCCAAACTCACCCTAGGAAACATCTCTTTTGGGAAGACTTTCCTGATCATCCTCCACCCCAGCCCTAAGCTATTAAATACCCCTTGTTATGGGTTGAATTGTTCCACTCCAAACTCATATGTTAAAACCCTAAACCTGTAGTACCTCAGAATGTGACTCTATTTGAAGATAGGTCCCTTAAATAAGTGATTAAATTAAAATGAGGGGTCTCCCCCCTCCCCCCTACTGTGGGCTCTAATCCAATATGACTGTGTCCTTTTAACAAGAGAAGGAGATGCCGGACATGCAGGTGCACAGCAAGGAGGCCATGTGGGGACACTGGGAGAATGTGACCTTCTACAAGCTAAGGACAGAGGCTCAGGAGAAACCAACCCTGCTGACCTCTTGATCTTAGACCTCCAGCCTCCTGGGCTGTGAGAAAATAAATTTCTATTGTCTAAGCTGCCCCCCCCCCAGGCTGTGGTATTTGGTTATGGCCACCTGCACTAATAGACCCCCGTTCTGTACCCTCATAATACCTTGAGCGTATGCCTTTTAGCCGGTTTTCCAGAGTTGAAAATCACTGGTGTCCCTGTTTCTTCCCCTAACTGATCCTGGGCTCCTTGAGAGCAGTGTGATCTTGTTAGCATTCACTCCCCATCACCCAGGGCAGCGCCCGACATCAATATTTGTAGAATGAATGAGTAGGCAGAAAAACCCTTATCTCATTCAGCATCCTGAGAAACCGTAGCTGCTGGCGCCATTAGAGGCTCAAATGAGAGAAGTAAATTTTATGAAAAATATATCCAGAAACGCAGTTTCATTCCATAAACTGTTTACAATATAGATAATACAGTGTCACCAGTGGGAATTTATGGCTTCCCATTAGCTCTGGGGTTGGTTTCTGTCTGTGTTCCAAATCGAACTACTATCACTCTTTACCTTGATCACTGTATGGGAGCAAAGATCCACAGTTTGCTGCTTTCTCGAGCTGCCTCTTCGCGCAGCCACCCTGGCCACCATGCATATCTCCACATGCTGGGTGGGTTTCCCGGCCGCTGCCCACACTGTCCTTCCGGCTGGTTCCCCATTTGGCTCTGACAGCTCTCCTCCGCTTAGGTGTGTGCCAGGCCTTCATCTGCTCCAGGGAGTCTCCCCATTCTGCTTCAGACTAGATCAAATGCTTCTTCGCATCCCGTCTTACAGCCGGGAGTACAGCCTGGCTCATCATTTACCACAGGACATCACAGCTACCCATTTCCTTGGTTGTCTCCCTGGTATACTGGAAATATGGAAATTCCTTGAAAGCAAGGACCTTCTCCGTTTCATTAAAAAAGACAAAAACAAGGCACCTGGGTAGCTCATTTGGTTAAGTGTCCGACTTTGGCTCAGGTCATGGTCTTGCATTCCGTGACTTTGAGCCCTGTGCCAGGCTCTGTGCTGACAGCTCAGAGCCCGGGGCCTTCTTCAAATTTTGTGTCTCCCTCTCTCTCTGCCCCTCCCCTCACTCACACTCTGCCTCTCTCACTCTCAAAAATGAATTAATGTTTAAAAAATTAAAACAAAAACAAACAACTTTATCCTTGGTGCTGGCAAAGGCCTTGATCTGAAAGTAACTCAACACACGATAGTTGTTATGATCATTTCTAATAAAATAGTAGTAAATCATGGGAAGGACAGTTTGGTATCATATAATGTCAGTATGAATTATTTATAAACTAAATATTTTTTCTTTTCAGCTTCACTTTTTCTTCTGCCAATTTCTTTTTAACATAAGTTGTGGTCTAATTGCTGGTCTCCAAGATTGGTGAGAAAAAATAGAAGAAAAGACAATGAAAGTTTAAGAGGGTGAGGGGAAACATACTTAAACACACACACACACACACAAGTATAATTGTGGACAAGGATTTTACACACTTAAATACCAAACTGCAGCATGGATTCCCTTAGTGCTCCAAAGTGAAGTATACATAGTCCCTAGTCTCTGAAATCAGAGATGCAAAACATCTCTTTCAACAAGGAACTGAACAGATTAATTAAAGCTTACAAAGCTCTTTAAAAAGGAAAATGTGCACACAAATCTTTATTAGTATTAGTTATGCTCTATATAATAAGCCTTAGATGTGAAATTTATGTAATAAATCAGGTAACATGGCTCAAAAGTAGAAAAAAGCATGTACAAAGTACATACTCGGCACCCACATTAATCATATAATCAACAGCTCCCAAACCCTCGTTCCTGACTGAGCTATAAGTAATATAATATGAACTTGAATCCTTTGTGTGCTTTCCAATGTGATTATTGGCACAGTGTTGCGTTTTGTGATGTAGATTTTAGCACACTTCTAGAAGAGTCCCCTTTCTTATGTTAGATACATTAGAAAGGCCTCATTCTGATTTTTTTTTCTGGTGGAGGAAAAAATTGACAGCACTAAGAAAATTCATATATTATATTTTGTAAGATTTGAAATGCTGGGTTTTGCCATAATGCATCTATTGTAGAGGAGACAACTGGGCCATTGTAATGATAACGATTTCTTCTGTCACTTTTCTTTAGTTTGGGTGAGAGTCCTTAAGCTCTTTATAAGAAAGAGCCACTTTTCACTTCTCTGAAACAGGGAGATCCTTATAGGTGATAACTCTCCTACTTTATGGTAATTGCGTATTTAATGTCTGTCTCCCCCCTCGGATGGTAGCTTCACAAAGCCAGGAACTATGCCTGCCTTCTCCTATGATACTTGGTGCAGAGCAGGTGTTCAGTAGACATCCTACGCCAAGTGGAGGGGTTAGGTGTGGAGAAAAGGAGCATGGATGTTAGTTATATTAATACTATCTGTGAGAGAGAGAGAAAGACTGATGAAGGAAGGGAGAGACTGGTGGAGAACACACATTTTAGAAATCTATAGAAAAAGATTTTGAGGAGGCTGTAGAAAAAGATTTTGAAATTGAACAGAAGGTCCCGATTTGCTAAGGTGATAAATCTGAGTTCGAACTACTCAATTACGTACATATGGTTTTGCTAATACTTAGACCTTATGATCTGAGTAAAAAAGAGGGTAGCATGATTATCTTTAGAAATGTCTTGCCCTAAAGGGTAGGTATATGGCTTATGATAAGTCAGGTAGAACTCGCAGATGTCTGGAATTCAGTCTTGCTCATTTGGGAGTGCCAGCCTTGGTGGTATTTTTTTTTTTTAACATAATTTATTGTCAGGTTGGCTAACATACAGTGTATACAGTGTGCCCTTGGCTTCGGGGGTAGATTCCCATGATTCATCGCTTCCATACAACTTGGTGGTATTTTGCACATAAGTTGCTTCTCAGTAAGGTATGTGGGCTGACTGTTGACAGTATCATTGACTACCATTTATGGAGCCCTTACTCTTTGTCTGGTTGGACTCAGCATTTCACATTGTTTATCTCCAATTCTCACTACTGTGCATCAGGACGTTCTTAGAGACATTCTACAGAATAAGGAAACTGAAGCTCAAATTCCACACAGCTATTAAGAGGCACAGTGCAGATTTAAATTCATAGACTCTAATGACCCTTTCCCCACATTGTGCTATGTTGGGGGAAAGACTGCGTTTTGGAGTTAAGCATGTGACTTGAACATGTTGTTTAACTTCTATGAGCATCCATTTCTTCATCTGAGAGATGGAGGTCTGCAAATAGTTAATATTTCAGGTCTATTTTCCAGGAAAATTCTGCAAGTAGAGAGGTAAGGCACTCCCTGCTGTGTTGGAGCTGTCCGTGGTCCTGAAAAGACTGGCACCAATAAAACCATAATCATCTTATCAACAGAAGATGCGCAAGAGGCCAGAAACGTCTCCATTAATAAAATCTTGCTCTTATTCTCTGGGTCTCTTAAGTAATTAAGCATGCCTTCTCTTGCTGCTGAGTGTATGGATTATCCTAGGACTCAAGCCACTGCAAATTAAAGATACAGGTAAACATACCCCCTCCAACACACAGACACACAGACACACAGACACACACACACACACAAACACACCTGAAATAGTCTATGTGTTCCAGCCAAATGAGCTGTGGTCCATCTTGCTTCCATTTTTTATTCTTTTGCCTTGGATTACAGATTCTTTTTCTGGTCAACAGATGTTCTTGAGCCCGAATTTCCAAGCTTAACCACTCTATGAACCAAGTGAGATGAACTGAATGAATTATCTCAGAAGCCAAATAAGTTCCTTTGTTTTAGTGTATTTTTATTCCCTTTTCCACTTATCCACAGGGATATATATCTCACATGTGTCTGTGTCAAGGGACATATATTTATTATATAAGCAGTAATTTCAAAACAAGATGAAGTGGATACAGAGATGTGAAAATTTAAGATGAGTGCCCACCTGCCTGTTTTCTCTGTTGATCATGGGCTAGTCCTTGAATTTCGTACCATCATTTCTTATCATTTACAACTTAACCCTAATGTAAAATGTAACTTGTAGAATGCATTAATAATAAGCCTCTGGTATTCTGAAATCCTTTTACTCTATGATGGCCTTTGCAAGAATTTTTTTAAAATAGCAATATTTAAATGCATAAGAAGTTCTCTTCATATTGAAATAGTGTGTTCCACTGAGAATTAATTATAAGCTAGAGCTACATTAATAAAGATATATTGGACCACAGTAAAAGTGAAATTCTAACAACAAGTGGTAAAATTATAGCTAGACACTACTTTTAGCGGTTGTTTGAGTCCCTTTTGGAATTCTGTGTTCATCCACATATCTGCATATATAAATATGGTTTTACATTTTCAAACACACACACATGTATTTTCCTACATGCATGCATAAGTAAATATATACAGCTAAACCTAAGTTGTTTACATTTAAGGCCAGAGAGGATTCATTTTCTTCCCCTCCAAGTTATCTTCCTGAGTGATTTGCAAGGGGAAGAAGGTCTTCAAAGGGAATGTTTTTAAGGTCCTTGAAGAAATGCTGAACAAGTAAATTCCCAAGTCAAGCCAAGGAAAAGAGTCAGAGAACCTAGAACGTATGTGGTCCTCATCCCAGCCTCAGAGACTAAGATCAGTCTTAGGGAGAGGAACATTCCCCCCAACTCATGCATAAAAAGAGGCTCTAGGGCTGGGAGGTCTGATGGGAACTCAAGTCTGTTTGGGTCCCTAGAGGCTTAGCAGCTCTGGGGAGGTTGGAAGCAGCCCCCTGGGCAGGGGCAGCACACCCCAGGATGTTTGGCAGAAACAATTGCCAGGAAACAGTGGGTGCCCAGCACTACGGGTGGCCGTGCACAGGCCTGGCCAAGCAGCAGCAGCAGCAGCAGCTTATGCAGACTGAATACATTCCTCCACAGGCAGCAAAGACCTAGGGAATGCATGATGTCAGCTGTGTTTGGGGGAATCGGTAGCAACCTCCAAATCAGATACAACATGCTTCTGCCACATTAGCATTTGTACTTATTTAAAATTTAATTTTTAAGTAAATTAGTAATGCACAAATATATGCTTCTTTAGAAAATGTTCAACAATTAGAGAAAGGCTAAAATCCTTTTTGCTATCATCCCTAAACCTGGGTCCCTCTTCCTGTTTTAAAGAAATAACCATGGGGGCGCCTGGGTGGCTCAGTCGGTTAAGCGTCCAACTTCGGCTCAGGTCAGATCTCACAGTTCATGGGTTTGAGCCCTGTGTCGGGCTCTGTGCTGATAGTTCAGAGCCTGGAGCCTGTTTCAGATTCTGTGTCTCCCTCTCTCTCTGACCCTCCCCCACTCATGCTCTGTCTTTCTCTGTCTCAAAAATAAAATAAACTATAAAAATTTTTTAAAAAAGAAATAACCACAGTTTATTCCTGTCATATTAAGGGATAGTTTTCAAAAACAAAAAATTATAGACTGAAAGTCAATGAGAATACTGGTTTTCATATTGCCTTAATTTTTTAAAATGTTTATTTATTTTTGAGAGAGAGAGAGAGAGAGTAGGAGCATGGGAGGAGCAGAGAGAGAGACATGGAATCTGAAGCAGGCTCCAGGCTCTGAGCTGTCAGCACAGAGCTCAATGCTGGGCTTGAACTCACAGACCATGAGATTGTGACCTGAGCTAAAGTCAGCTGCTTAACCGACTGAGCCACCCAGGTGCCCCTTACTATTTTCTTTTAAAAAAAGTAAATAAAAGAAGCACATGAAACACCAAGAATATAGACAATACAAACAGGGCAAAAAAGGATGAAAGGGAGAGAGAGGGAGAGACGGGGGGAGAGAGAGAGAGAGAGAGAGAGAGAGAGAAAGAAAGAAAGAAAGAAAGAAAGAAAGAAAGAAAGAAAGAGTTTCTGATGAGATGTTGGAAATATTTACCTCTGCAAGCCCAGTCTCATAAATACAACATTTCTCGATGGAAGGGAAATGGAGTCAGAGGTCTGGATCCACATGGCTGATTGATGTACCACTCTGATGTGTTGACATAAAGAAAGAAAGAAAACTCACATTCCCGAGGCTGTAGCTACATAAGGCGAGCCTCCGCTGGCAGTGTCTAATCATCTTCCCCAAAGCTGTTTTGTCTTCCATATTGATGATTCCAGGTAGTTAAGAGGTAAGAGGCTGGCCGATTAACAGCTTATCAGTAAAATTCCCTGATGTGACACGTTTCACAGAGCAGACGTGATTCTTAAGGCACAGGATAAATAGTCAAGGTCTCCATGTGCTAGGTAATTCCTTAGTCACGTGTTTTAATGGGGCCATGTGATCGTCATTATTCAATTTAAGGAGGCAGTTGCCCTGATTGCTGTGAAATAGTCGTCTGGTAAATGGTACTTTCATGGCCCCATGGAATTGCTGTACTTGCCTCTGGTTTACTGTCCAGGGGCAGAATCCCTGGACATTTTGTTCTTTGTAACAGGTCCACGTGGTGCATGGACGACTTGGCAATGGACGGCGTGGTGGTTCTCTGATGTGTCAGGCAGGTGAGACAGGAGCCCGTTCACATCTGGGGAAGACAAGCCAAAGCTGGGGGAGCTGGAGCCTAGCGACCAGTAAATCCCTGATTATATCACGTCCCCTGCTCTCACATCCAGCATCTTAAGAGAACCTTCCAGGGCACTTGGGCGACCAACTCCTCATGTGCTTCCCTTTATGCAGGAAGGCACTCTGTGGGCCTCTAAAGAAGAGGTCGCCTTGCTTTCTCTCCCAGTCACCAGTGCGCAGGCAACTTGGTTTCTGACAAATGTGGGCAAAGTATTCCATAGAAGTTATTTGGCAGCCACAGTATTTTGGGACTTATACAATTTTCCCTTTTTTTAATGTTTATTTATTTATTTATTTATTTATTTTGGGAGAAAGAGAATGAGAGCGAGCAAGTGGGGAAAGGGGAGGGGGGAGAGACAGAGAGACAGAGAGAGAGAGAATCCTAAGCAGGCTCCATGCTGTCAGTGCAGAGCCCAGTGTGGGGCTTGATCTCACGAACTTTGAGATCGTGACCTGATCTGAGATCAAGAGTCGGATGCTTAATGAACCGGGCCACCCAGGCGCACTTAACCCTTTTTAAGTGTGTAGTTCAGTAGCCTTAAGTATATTCACAGTGTTATGCACACCAATCTCTGGAACTTTCTCATTTTAAAAAGCTCAAACTCCACATCCGTTAAACACTAACTCCCCACTCCCTCCTCCCCGCCCCTAGCAACCACACTTCTCCTTCCTGTCTCTGTGAATCTGACTCCTCCAGGTACCTCCCATGACTGGAGTCATACAATACTTATTTCATGTAGCTTAATGTCTTCCACGCTCAACCATATTGTAGCCTGTGGGCTGAAGAATATTTCATTGTATGTCCATACCTCATTCTGTTTACCCATTCACCTCTCAACAGACATTTGGGCTCCTTCCTCCTCTGGGCTATTGTGAGTATCGCTGCCAGGAACACGGGTGCGCAAATAACTCTCCTTTCTATCTCCCTCTCTCTCTGTTTCATAATCCAACCTTTGGATCTCACCCTTACTCAACATTCTGCTGCCAGGAAAGGAGATGTGAGAAATCATTAACACCTTGGTGCAAATGCGTTTAATGTGTTATTCCCAAATGAGACTGTCTGCATTTTAAAAAGAGGACCAAACGGTGGTACCTGGGGGGCTCAGTCAGTTAAGTGTCCGACGTCAGCTCAGGTCATGATCTCACAGTTCGTGGGTTCGAGCTCCGAGTTGGGCTCTGTGTTGACTGCCTGCTCAGAGCCTGGAGCCTGTTTCAGAATCTGTGTCTCCCTCTCTCTCTGACCCTCCCCTGCTCATGCTGTCTCTCTCTCTCTCTCAGAAATTTAAAAAAAAAAAAAAACATTTAAAAAAATTTAAAAAGAGAACCAAAGGGAAAGAACATAAGGGAATGAATATCAAGTGTGAAGTCGCTGGGTGGGCCCCCAGTGGGCCCACGGGCATCCTAGCATTTCTCAGAGGTGATGGGAATTCTCTACCAATGGACAGCATGGCTCTGCTCCCATTAGACCAGAATGTTCTTGTCCCATGTGCCGGTTCCAAACCCAGTCCACCTTAACCATTAAACATTAAGCATACACTCCTCTTAAACTGGATTCATCTCATGTTAGGCTGGAAGAGAAAATCTTTATAACGTGCTGGTGAAATCTCATTCTGCTCACACTGCAGCTCCGATCAGACCCCAGAACACATCTTCCCACTGAGCCTTTTTCCCTCGCGGCAGCAGCATCTCCAAGACCATGGCTTCTGCACGGTTATAATCCTCCCCAGCCAGGGTTTACTGATCTCTATTATCTTTTCCTTGTGACAGGCTCCTGTTCTGCTTTGCCACACCTGTCAATTCTCGCTCCTCTCGGAGTTAACCACCACGAACATTCTGTTGCCGGAAACACATGTCCGCCCCCAACGAAAGATATGCAACCTAGGAAATATTTTTCTTCCTACAGACATTACCCACTGTAGTCTCCGAAAATGTTAATGAGCTGCAAGAATTTGTGGCTGCTGAACAGAATCTCTCTCTTCTTTCCTTCAACTGTAATGTCACAACAGTGGCCTGTCATGTCGGATCAGTTGCTGTGACTTAATGTGTTTCCTTTTTCGCCACGCTACTCACATCCCTCTGCTTTCACCAGCTGGACACAGCCCTGGGGGGTGGGGGGGGTGGGCTTGTGGAGTCAACGGGGAAATACCCAGTAACGTCTGGAAGGCAGGTGCAGAATCTGGAACCGTAGGCAAGGTTGATTTCTGAGTGTTGGGGTGGCCCACCAGGACTTAGGTGAGCGGGGGTGGGGCAGAGGCGGTGGGGGAGAGCGATGGGTGCCAGGATAGTAGACCCAAATTCAGGAACTGTGCACCAGTGAGCAGGAACCAGAGACCTAAGGCGGACATGGAGAAGTGAATTTAATCCTGGAAAGAGCTTTCTGCTGACTGCTTTTAATTTTTTTTATTATTTATTTATTTTTGAAGTTTAATTTCTTATTTTGAGAGTGAGAGGGACAGCAATCAGGGGAGGAGCAGAGAGACAGGGAGACAGAGAATCCCAAGTAGGCTCCATGCTGTCTCGGGTCTTACACCCAGAAACCATGAGACTGTGACCTGAGCTGAAATCAAGAGCCTGAATCTTAAGTGCTTGAGCCACCGAGGCACCCCTATCTTTGTTTTTTTTTTTTTTTAAAGTAGGCTCCACACCCAACATGGGGTTTAAGCTGATGACTTCCAAGATTAAGAGTCGCATGCTCTACTGACTGAGCCAGCTAAGCGTTCCTTGCTGATTGCTTTTAAAAGCTTAGGTATATGTTTTGAGTAAATTTCCTTTCTTTAGAACTTCTGATTGCTATTAAAACTCTCATGGTATTTTAAAAACACCTCCCAGGGCACTTGGGTGGCTCAGTTTGTTAAGCCTCTGACTATGACTCAGGTCATGATCTCACCAATCTCACGGTTCATGAGTTTGAGCCCCATGTTGGGCTCTGTGCTGACAGCTCAGAGCTCCAGGCTTTAGTGTTAAAATAAACATTAAATCAGAGTCGGAGTTAAATCAGAGCCTGGGAAGGTGGCCCCTAGGCATTACATAAAAACAGCAATTTCCCGGATGATTTTTAAAAAGCCATATTAAACCACTGCTTTAGCCTCTCCTCAAGTCTATCCATCCTCCATACTACTTCCAGATAAATCTTTCAAAGTCTAATGCTTTCAAACCCTCAGTGGCTCTCCATTGACTTCTTAATTTGATGGGTTTCCTTCGCCTGTCTTCCAAGACACTTTGTGTCATGGGGCAGCCCTTCCCAACCTCAGCGCCTGCGGCTTTGCCTGCCTTCTTCTTATGCCTCATTGCCTGCTTGACTGCTGCGGCGTAGAGACCCAGGGAGGGCATAGGTGTGGGAAGGAAATCCCGTCTGGCCGGCAGAATGGGGTGTCTGTGGGGCATGTGAACACATGTGAGGGAAGCCCAGTGCAGGGAATGGCGGGGTCGCATGACACAGGCTGGCAATATTCAGAGGTTCGAGCAGACAGCAAGAGCACAGACCAGAGCAGGCTCTCAGCTATAGGCTGGTGGTCCCGGCCTCTGCAAGGGACGCTTAGCAAGCCTAGGTGGGCAACGAGAATAAGGTAGAATGTCAATCTCAGCCCCAGGCCAGCTCTATCCCAACCGTTCCCAGGAAGTATCCAGAAATCTGCCAACCGTGCTACCTCTCCCAAGGTAGAGTGTCTAATCTGCCCGGGGTGTCAGCCTCGGGCCCATAAGTGGCAGGGTGGGCACAGTCCTTGGCTGCCGGACGCTGGAGGGCCAGAGCTCAGAAGGTCAGGCAGCAGGACCTAGCCACCTGTCTGGGTGTGCTCTCTCGCCTCTGTCCAGCAGCCTGTTTCCCGGGCTTTGCCCGCCACCCGCTTTCCTGAATCTCCACTGCCGCACCCGGACCCCTGCTGGGCTGCGCTGGCTCCGCACCGGCCCCTCCCATTCACTCTGCACCCTGCCCTTCTGACATCTCATCTTAGGGGGGAGCCTTGCCAGAGCCCCTCTGGGCGCCTGCATGGCCTGGAAACAAGTCGAATTTGCCATGCCCCCTCCGCCCCACCTGAGCCAAGTTTATCATTGGGACCCCTCCCCAAAGCTACTGCCTCTCCTCCCACTCACTTCATCCTGCATTCGGTCAGTTGCATGACCTTCTTCCTTGGTCCAGATGCCAAATGACCCCTCCCCCACCTGCATGGCTTGCATCTAACTTCCTATCAGAGGGTAACCCTGAGAGGGAACAATTTGAAGTCACCCTACAAATACATATTCGTTGGTGTTTGTGTTGGCGTTAGGTGGAAACAAGCAAAAGGTAGTTTGTCTCTGTGTGTGTTCACCCCAGGTACGCACAGAAACCGTCCGCAAGGGTATTCAGCAATATGTTAAGAGCAGTTGTCTCTGAGTGGAGGAATTAAGGAAGTCTTTTCTCCTTTTTGTTTATCTCTATCATATAATTATTCTGCAGTAAATTAAATTCTTTCTTAAGATAGAAAACTATATATGTGTGTGTACATATGTGTGTATATACATACATATATGTGTGTATATGTACATGTGTATATATTTTCACATACATTTTTTATTTGGAAATATATATACATACATATAAACATATATATATATACATATACAAATACAAAACATAAGGTAACTACAGGGATCCTCGTTCTCAGAAACAAGACAGATGTTGAACTGAGAGCCCCGGACCAAAAGCATAGTTCAATTAAGAACTAGAGATTGCGGCCAAGCACCAAAGTGTTGGGCCCAAGCTCCCCAGGGCAGGTACTTAAGTCTTAAGTGGGTGCTTAAGACTGGAACTATTAACAGCTTGCTTGGGTGTGAATTCCATCTGAGAGCTGTGCAACTCTAGGCAAATTGCGGAACCTCTCTGTGCCTTGTTCTTCTGAATAGTCTGGAGCTTCTGTGGATCATATCGTGTAACAGGTACTTCAAAAGGTGCCTGCTATATACGAGTACGCCAACAGTGTTCACGGTTATAGGAAGGGAGGCAGGGGGTCTGGGTGGAAGTCCTACCTGGAGTTTCAAACCCTATGTGGGCTCCTCCTCTTTATATCCCTGAAATGCCACCCATTCTTGAAACGCCATCTCAAATGCCACATCCTTCGCCCAAGCCTTCCCTTTCTGGACTTCCAACCGGGAGAGGCCTCGCTTCGCTCCACGTCCACCAGCACCCTGCCTTCTCGGCCCGTAAGCTGTGCACTTGTTTCGTCCGCCCTTTGGAACTGGCTACCGGGAACCTGTGTCGTGCCTTCCACGCTGTAGCACGCATTAACTATTTGAGTTGTCGCACGTTTTGAAGACCATCCGTTTGTCCTACGAAAACGCTAACTGAAATCTCCCACCTGGGCACCTGTGAAATCCTGACATTTACTGTTTCGATGGAACCATACTTGCTGCTTGACGGGTATAAGGACGAGTAACTGTATATTTAAAATCATGAACTTTGGTCACACGGAAGAATGTGTCAAAGAGTACCGCCCCCTACCGTCTTTGTTATTTGCAAAACAGGTTGCAAATAAGATGGCAGGCTGCTGGAGTAAAGCGCTTTCTGGCCACAAAGTTGCAAATGTCTGCCACGGCATCCGAATGGTGAACAAGGATGGCGTCTCACTCCCCGGCCCGTCTGAACGTGAGGAACTGTGCGAGGCTGTGCTGTTGGCCTACAGTCAGCAACTTTCTATTTGGAGAAGAAATATGCTGAAGTTGCTAGAGTTTTGTTTCATGTTTACCTCCTACATGTCTTGGCAAATAAACTATACGTCGTTTGTTATTCTCCATCCAGACCATACTTCCTCTTCGAATGTTTTTGAATTACGTCTGCCAGGGAGCCTCGGAATCTTAATTGTAGTACTGCATCAACATCTGTCAGTGGGAAGAGGGTGGGGGGTTGAGCACCTATTTGCACAAGGGCCGTATGTTAGCCGCACGCACTAAAGTGACATATCTGGAAACGAGAGTTCGATGTCACACACCCAACAGGTTTTACCTGGGTTAAACAGCAGTTCACGCCACCTCCTGCCCCAAGCCCACTGAAAATTGGTCAGCAAGTACTGTTGTTGTCTTGGACATAGCATAGGCGCTCAATAAATGCTTATCGATGGACTGCCTTCAGACATTTATTTAGTGTCAGTTTTTGAAAGGCAGTGAGTAGAGCATACAGAGATAGTGTCTGCGTGTGAGGAGCCTACAGTTTTCATGGGACAAAGAATTTCTGAATTGGGCTAGAGAGGTGGGAGAATATAAAGTAGGTAAAGAGAATTAGAAGGCGGTGGTGGGCAGTGCAGGGCTTTGGGACATTGTGTCCCTCGATGTCCTGTGTTGAAAGGTTGAGACCCACCTCTCTAAGGCGTTTCCAGGCAGCAGGATGTTGGGGTGATGGGGAGGTGGTGGGAATGTACCTGCCCTGACTTTGACACTGGGGTCTTTGTTGATCCAGAAACATTTCTGCTTTTCTCCGTGGCTCTTGGGGGTTTCTCTACATGTGTGGGAGGGAGTTAAGCATGGATGGATAGATGAATGTCTCCTGAGTTTAAAAACAAGCCTTTAAAGCTGGGACATAGGGGCGCCTGGGTGGCTCAATCGGTTAAGTGTCCGACTTCGGCCCAGGTCATGATCTCACAGTTGGTGGGTTCGAGCCCCGAGTCGGGCTCTGTGCTGACAGCTCAGAGCCTGGAGCCTGTTTCCAATTCTGTGTCTCCCTCTCTCTCTGACCCTCGCCTGCTCATGCTGTCTCTCTTGCTCTCTCAGATAGAAATAAAACGTTAAAAAAAAAAAAGCTGGGACATAATGTGGGCCAAAATGGGCAAAGTTATTCGGAGTGGAAGTGTATTATTTATTGATTCAGAAAGGCTTCATCTTTCATTTATAATTTTAAAAATACAACAGGGATCATTTTAAAAGAGAAGATGACTTCATTTTGAAGCATTTGAAGCGAAATATTACTATTCCTATTGCGTGTGGGGGCATGGTGGGGAGAGTAATAGATTAATGCTGTCTCATCTCAGATCTAAAGACTCAATTCTAGGGCAAGGAAGAGACACGTGGTGGGAGATGGGATGATGCCAAACAAGTATAACGACTCAGCGCCCAGAGCCTCTCTGGCTTCACCGTGCGTGGAGAACATATCTGCAGCGCATCTGCTAACCTGTAGCCGTACGTTTCACGGCACCTGCCTGAAGATGCTTTACCTTCCACAAAACCGGAATGACAGAAAGATTGTGGGGCACTGTTAGTTTCCCGAGCCTGGCTGAACTTGACCCTTTCTCCTGGTGTCCACTGGCAATTGAGTGGGAAACTGCTTTTAGCCGGGCTTCACTCCAATAATCTATGTCATTAACAGTAGCTATATTTAAACCTGAAAGAATCGAACTCTTAAGATCCTAGCAATTGTTATTGACATAAAGACCGGGTCCTCCAAAAAAATCCTTTAAAAACAACGATTTTAGCTCTGGGGCTGGGGATTTGCACATCCCTGCCTTCCAATCATCTTGGACTTGTTCCGTGGGACTGGGATGCACTCCTCTGTCACATTCTATTTAAGAGCACGTGGCACTGAAGGGTCTCACACGCAGGGTTGCCATATATCTTTCATGTATATTGGGGCAGGTGCGAGGTTAGAAACCACTGTATAAATAGAAGTTGAAGCCAATGTTTTCCAGGGAGACTTTATTAAGGATGCTGTTACGTGTTGAATTGTGCCTCGCCATTCATATGTTGAAGTGTCAAACCCCAGGACCTCAAAATGTATATACGTTGGCAGATAAAGTCTTTAATAAAGAGATGATTACATCAGAAGGAGGCTGTTAGGATGGGCCCCGATCCTATATGACGGGTGCCCTTATAGGAAGAGAAGGAGATGCCGACACGTGCATGCCCAGAAGGAACCCCAGTGAGGACACAGCCAGAGGTGGCCATCTACGAGCCAAGGAGAGGGGCCTGAGGAGCCCCTGCCTGCACCTTGATCTTGGACCCCCAGCCTCCTGAACCGTGACAAGTAAATCTCTGTTGTTTAAGACTCCCGGCCAGTGGTACTTTGTTCCGGCAGCTTGAGCAGACAGAGGCTAACTCACTTCTGGGCATGCTTCTTGCTAAGTGTTAAGCAGACAGAATGTTTTGTGTTACTTCTTTTGGGGGAAGCATTTCAGATATGGTCTTTTGGAAATAGATGCTGTCATTGAAGAGTGTGAGGAACAGGCGATTGGCAGAGGTGTGGGCAAGGCGGAGGGGGATGGGCAAGACTGGCCGTGTGGGTGCCATTAGCACACTTGACCTGAGGATAAAGGGGAGCAAAGGCTTGCTGGAGCCCTGCCAGCTGCAGCTCTAGAAGGGAGGCAGCTGGACAGAAACAGTGGCCACAGAGGGACAGGGGCGGCTGGGGTGGGGGAGATAAGTTGGCTACCCTCTCTCTCCTCTTGCCCTCTTAACCTGTGCCAGTGCCTCCTGTTGCCTGAACTGTGTCATGACGCGGCCCTGCAAGGCCAGGCTCACGGCATAAGGCACAGGGCGGAGAAGGGCGGAGAACACACGAGGGTGGGCATGGAGAACGGCAGTTCATCTCTCAGAAGATCCACTCCTGCTGCACTCAGCATGGCGCCCTCTCACCCTGGGTTTCTTTGCTTTTCACTTCTCCTCTCGCTTTTTGGCAGTTTTCTTAGTTGTAGTTTCTGCATTTTTAAAAGTGGGAGCCATAAATATCTTCTTCATGGGACTGTCATGACTGAAACAACCGATCTACCCACTGAAAGCCCCTGGCACGGAGGAGATCCTCTATTCATCTCATTTGTTCTTGTTGGGCCCTAACTACTCCTCCCCGGCCTGTATCTTCCTCATGCTCTTCTTCAAGCCTTCATAGGGCATGTGCCAGGCTCTCTTTGGGTGGCTTTGTCAGGAGGTCAGTGTGCTCTACAAAAATGGGACAGGAACAGGAAAGGAATAGGTCAGAAAGCAGTTTTATGTATTGGCCAGAATAGAGATAAAATAAGGGCCCATTAAAGAAATGGAAGAGGTTAAAGAGGAGGAGAAAGTGTAGAAGATCGATCACAAAAGAAGAAATAGGTGTTCTCTGGCTCATTTTCTTTCCAAGGTCTGAAACTTCACTCCTGTGGAGGGATGGAGGGAGGGAGGGAGGGAAGAAGGAGTAGGTGAATGGTTGGGTGGTTGGGTGGATGGATGGGTGGACAGATGGCTGGCTTGCTGGATGGCTGGATAAATGGATGGATGGCTACCTGGATGGATGGATGATGGGCGGATGGATGGATGGATGGATGGATGGATGGATAGATGGATGGATAGTAGGATGGATGAGTGGATGGATGGATGGATGGATGGATGGATGGATGGATGGATAGTAGGATGGATGAGTGGGTGGATGGATGGATGGGTGGATGGATGGATGGGTGGATGGATGGATGGATGGGTGGGTAGGTAGATGGAGACTTGGATTCCTGCATACCTGTACATAACTGCTCTGTTCCAATAACAACATTATGATTTGAGAGGCACAGAAAGACATGCTAAGGATCCTAAGCCAGGGTTGGGAAGGAAATTTTCACAGGAGCATATGGGAACTGTCTTGCCAGGTAATCTGGTTGTCAAGAGTGGATGGGAGGGTGAGAGAAAGGGGTGACAATACTAAAAATAGATACAAAAACACAAGGCGAATTTTAGTCTTGGTTTTATTTTTGAAATGAGAGCCATAAATAGTCACAATCTTACCCATTCTTCATCTTTCTTGGCTTTTCACAGGGAACTCTTACCTAAGCACATAAGATGCATAGTCGGATCTAAGCCTCAAAGACATTTTATACCAAGAATCAGGAAAACTTTTAAAAGTGTTATTGATGGACCAGCAAGAGTGCTTCTTATTCAAAGAAGGGGGCAGTTCCTATCCCAGGAGATGGGAGCCCCAAGAATGGGCCTTTCTTGGTCTCACCAAGAGAGTTCAGTGAATCTCAGTTCTCAGTCAAAAACATCAAAATGTGACTACTAATAATGGAAATTAAGGTAAGATCTCATTAGTTTTAACATGTCTAAGGTAATCATAACATGAGCTGTTTTATCCCAAGAATCGGACATTGTTAGTCGGTGTTATATTGCTCAGTGTAAACAAGTATACTGAGTCCACTAGTGGAGTAGGCTACCGTGGGGACTGCCGGATGCTTGGTGACATGAGCTGATGAATGAGGTCTCCTATCTGTCAAGAGGGAGACCAGACTCTGGGCCAGAGAAGTCCCCCGACACAGGGGGTGGGGCATCCAGCAAAGCTACACTCACTCTGTCTCTTCTTCTGCTTGTTTCCATTTCTCAAGGGCAACCCTGGCTATGCACAAATTCTACCCAGTTTACACTAAGTAGTGTGTCTTCCACTGACAAGTGTAAATAACTGAAGGATGGTTTCTGAGATTGAACTGGGCACCCCCTAGGTGTTTGAATTAAAGAGGCAAACCACCCCTGATTTCAGATAGCACCTGAAAAGAGTAGTGACTGTCAGGAGGAGATACCGTGTGGGAGGTAATGAGCATGGCCTTGCTCAGAGGGCCATACTGCCCTTTGCCCCCTAGACCTTCCACGCCTGTGAAAAATGGGATTGACGGAGTGGGAGTCAGAGGAATGTCAGGACTTTGTTCAGATTTCTGCTACTGTAGGCTTTCTGCTAGTTTTCTCTCACTCTCTTACTTTTTAATAGAGAAGTTGGAGTCTCCCCACTACTTTAGATTATTTTTGGGTACAATATGGCTTTGACTCGTGTGGTTTTCATTGTACTTTTTATATTTTTAATATTCCTTCTCTTTCTCTAATTTGCAGAATGCTTAGATTTACTTTCTTTAAAATTGTTTTTGCTTTCAATTCTAGTACTTTTTAATTGTTTAAGTAGGCTTCATGCCCAGTGCAGAGACCAACATGGGGCTTGAACTCAGGACCCTGAGACCAAGGCCTGAGCTGAGATTAAGACCGGAGCTAAGATCAAGAGTTGGATGCTTAACCTACTGAGCCACCCAGGAGCCCCAATTCTAGTACTTTTCAATTTTGTTTTTACTTTTGATTTGCTAATCTCCATATTGACTTCTAGCTTCATGCATTTTTTTTTCATGTTAATTGCAATAATTTTTACCTTCTCTATCCTTGTCCTTAATCTTTTATCCTTTCTACTTTTGCATTTTGATTTTTTACTTTTCTAGATTTTAAATCTAAGTTATATTTATCCGATCTCCATTTTATTATTTAAACTGTTTTGACTTTCAGTCTTGGACGTGGCTTTGGCTTAATTAATTCACTCACTTAAAATATTTAATTGATGTTTTAAAATACCATTATTTGATCTTAACTTATTAGATCTATTCTTGTCTTCAACCGCTACCTTCCCTTTTATTCTTTCCTTTCTCTGATATTTTAAATACTTTGTGCTTTCATTTTAGGGATCACACATAGTTTAGAATTTTACGCCGGAGATCACAAGGACCAGACAAGAAACAAAGATATGTGACTTAAGCCAGATATAAAGTGAGAGGGGAGCAGAGGGCACACGTACCTGGAGACAGCCTGTCCTGCCTAGAAGATCCAAATGAAGACAAACAACATTGAAGCAACTATCTAAGATTAAAAAATACAAACAGGAGTTAATTAATGGTGCTAATTTTTGAGTGGGATTATAGTTTGTTTTTTCTTTTTGTTTGTCTCTATTTTCAAAATCTTACAAATGTCGATCACAATGCTTTTGTAATAACAGGAGGAGAGTAAAAACAAAAGCCAAAGCCAACACAACAAAAACTCTATCCCAGCCAGACAAACACATCTGCTGGCTGTGTATGGCCTGCAGGCTCCAGTGTGACCTTGATTTATTTTCATAATGGCAGGAAAGAAGCTTACATTGCAAAGAGGGGAAGCTGGAGGCCTTGCTTCTCCCTGCAGCCACCCTCCTGCGCTCCTACTCAGGCTCCGTGCCTCTCAAGGAGAGTTCTTCCCAAATCGTTACTTGTAGGGTCTTGATGTTCCATTGGCAAAATTTCTTACCAGTAAAACTCAAGAAGCACATGGTACATTCCAAGTGCTCCTGTTTCTTCTGAGCCACTGAATTCTTTTTATTTAACAGCTATTGAGAGTCACGTTTCATTCTTTGGGTTGAATACAATAGGATAACTGGTATTCATGATTTTAGCATTCTCTCGCAAGTGTCCAGCCCACAGATGTTTGTGCTTTGATTTCCTCACTACTTTTTAATCCTGATTTGTTGAATATGTGCTGTGAGGCACCTAAGTCAACTTTGTAATAACATAGGGTATACATAAAGTAATTGACTCAACGTGTGGGAACTGCCTCAGTTTACCTCCTCAGTCTCATTTCTGTAAAACTCTTTCCACATTGCTCTTCTACACACACACACACACACACACACACACACACACACCATATGCATCAGTTTCCCAGAGCTATCCAGAATTAATAAAGATACTTGAATTCACCAGGCGTCCTTCTTGCTTCGTACTTGGTCTCACCTCTGCCCGGAGCTGGCTCTTTATCTTACTGGTTCCTACTCATTTTTTGGAGTTTGAATCTCCTGTTCACATAGCCTTCCTCAGTTTCCCTTTCCTGCCTTTCCACTTTAGATGCTTCTCCCAGCGCTCATGGAGCCCTCTAGAATAGTGTGAATGCTAACTGTAATGGTCTATTTGCTTCTCTTGATCTTGTCTCCTAAACTGGGAATTCTCTGGTGGCTGGGACTTAATACTTTTTGGAACATTTCCATTAAGTGCAAGTAAAATGTGCTTCAGACATGTTTCCACACTGAAATGAGTGACAAAACATAAAATTGCAACCAAAATGCTTTCAGGGGCATGGGCCTTTGTCTGGGTGGATTAATACATTCTAAATAGATTTAATCTAGTCATTTAACCAAGCATCAATGTCAGCGAATGACATTACCTTAAATCGCTTGGATTCCCCTGCAGAGCAAGGTTTCACTCTATTAATATCTGTCATGACAGATCATTTGGTTTGCTACACACTGACCTTGCATTCAGTTGCGTAGAGAGATAGTTCAGGTTTTCAGATTCTACGTGAGTAAACCTCCGCACAAATTGTGTTTATACATTTCTAACTTTTCATGTTTACAGCACCCTATACATTTCCCTGCTATTCACCATACAACTCCGGATGTTTTCCTACACACCTGCTCTTTCTCTGGTCTACCCTGTCTGTATAAACCCCTCCTGCTCCTCCTGCAGCTGCTTGAAACCTTGAAATAGTGTCTGAGATTTGAATCCTCTCCTCTTCTGGCCCATGGCCACACCCCACGGATCGTACCCTGAGAGCCGTCCCACATCTGCTCTTTCCCTTCTGTTCTCTTTGCTCCTTTCTCGGTTTGGCCCTTCATTGCCTGTCACTTACTGTGAGGACTTCGTAACTCATGTCTCCTCCAGATGAGAGGAATCTTCACAAGGCCTGTCCGCTCTCCCCCTGCATTCGGGGTCCACAGCGCTGGGCCCAACCTCTGGGCTTACACATGCTGAATGGACAAACTCTTCAGAGGCTCCTCACAGTCTATGTCTGAATTCCTTACAAGACACGAGTGGCCCTACATGGTTACGTCCTAATCTCTTCTCTGCAACTTGCTCCGGCGTTTCCCAGTTCTCTAGCCTCTCCGATGTCATTTCACACCCCGGGGGTGCCCTTGTCCAGCTATCTCTGCTTGTCAAAGTGACATCTGCCCTTCAAGGTTCAACTTGGCTGGTATCTTCCATGATTCCACTTGGATGGATATATCTTCTCTCTCCATGGTATTCCGGGAGAATTTATTGTATAGTTTACTTCTCTCTTAGAACCTACTACATTGTTTTCTTGCCTTTTTTTTTTTTCATTTGAAAACATCTGTGAATTTCTCTTCCAGGCTAGAGGGATTCTCCTTGATAGCAGGAAAAACCATTATACAGTAAAACCTTGGATTGCGAATAACTTGTTCTGTGAGTGTACTGTAAGATGAGCAAACATTTCTAATAAATTTTAACTTGACAAACGAGCGATGCCTTGCAATATGAGTAGTAAGTGACGCTGCATGTCACATGATCACAGCTGAGCCAATGGTTCTCTCTCTCTTTCTCCCCCTCCCCTCCATCCCATGCTCAGATGCTTAGTCTCAGGCCGTGGTGTTTGGCAGAAATCAGTTATTTTTCAGAACATTGGAAGGCGCCCACAACTGGGACTAGTGTATTTTTTGTTCCTTCAAAGCACCTACGCACAGTCCTTTGCTTTTCCACACAAGAGTAAGCTTAGGAAGGCTTTGCTTCCTTCTAGGTCAGGCTGAAGGAAGATATAGACCCTTTCCTCTGCTGCCTTATTGCCAGTTACATTAAGTACAGTAGATGACAGGAGTTTAATACTGTACTGTAGTCAACACCTGTGCGAGCGTATACAATGGCCCCCGTGCAGGACAAGATTCCAATGGGCCAACAGAGAGCAGATTCCATTAGTGATGGTGAAAGTCGTCCTACACAATAACCCTCTTCTCTCGTCTCCCTCACAGCAACCATGAAGGTTTTCAGCAGTAAGTGCAGGTTAATTTGTTGATTTTTGTTTATATTTTGAATTTTCTTTATTATTTTGTGTTCTGTTACAGCAGTGGAATCATTTTTTATATGAATATTTTTGAGCTGTGGAACGAATCATCTGAATTCTCATGGGGAAATTTGCTTTGATAGACAAGTGTGTTGGATCACTGGAAGCATGCTTCTGGAACGAATTATCCTGGCAAACCAAGGCTTTACTGTACTTGCCTTGGCATCCTCTGGAGCACCTTGCAACCTGTGTCCCCAGGGACACTAACTGAATACAATTAGTCCTCTGTAGGCAATAACCGAGAAAACCTGATTACGTCACATGGGTAGTGAAGGCTCGAGGAAGGGACCTGGGGCTCACAAAGAGGAATAAAACACAGCCCTTCCCCTCAAGGAACGACTCAGACTGGGAATAAAGACAATCAGGAAGTCTTCCGGGATTTGTTAAAATAAAAATCCTCTGGGGCCCCAGGCAAGTCCCTAACTTCTCTGTTTCTTAGAGGACTCTTCTGTTAAATATCCCATCTTCCAGGGCTTTTCCAAGGAAAGGTAAACTTTTAAAAAAACACCCACATTGTGAGTTCAAGCCCTGCGTCGGGCTCTGTGCTGACAGCTCGGAGCCTGGAGCCTGCTTTGGGTTCTGTGTCTCCTTCTCTCTCTGCCCCTCCCCTGCTCATGCTCATGCTCTGTCTCTCTCTCTCTCTCTCTCAAAAGTAAACAAACATTAAAAAATTTAAAAAAGTAAAAAACACTCAAATCTGTTAAGATCTTTAAATTTTGTAAGAAAAGCTGTTGCATAAATAACCCACATATACACGGGTTTGAAATGGTTAACTAGCAAAACTCCCAGGCCCCGGTGGTCAAGGGGAATGACTGATAATGAAGGCAAGTTCTTCAGGTAGCATCAATCTGGGAGTTAGTTCCTTCCTGTCGAAGCCCGCGGGGCTTATATAACTCGGCCTAACCGCAGCACAGAGATAAAAGGCGTCCTGGGCAACCGCGGCAAGTAATTTTGCAGACCATGCATTGCAAGAGAGTGTTGTACGTTTGTTTCAGGAGCGAATTAGGAACAGTAATAACCGAAGCAATAAAATGAAGACTCTGTATTCTTAATAACTGAATTTGGAGCAATTGCTCTTCAAGTTTTCTACTAATATGAAGGCAAGGTACACGTGGATCTAAAAGCAGAAGCGGTTCCAGACAGGGGCGCTCGAGCACATTGGAGGAGGGTCCCTATGGGACCAGTACAGGGTTGTTGCCCTCCTCAGCAGGCTACAGGTTTGTTTAAAATAAATTCTTACTGCAGGAAATAGGTTCACCCTATACCTCTTTACTGTTTGTGTAAATGTGTAGCGCGAATATTAGTTTGCTTCCTAGGCTTTGGTTTACTCATTCTCAGGTAACCCTTCTGCATTGTTTGTAAAATATTGACTTCAGGGCACCTGGGTGGCTCAGTTGGTTAAACCTCTGACTTCAGCTCAGGTCATGATCTCACGGTTCGTGGGTTCGAGCCCCATGTCGGGCTCTGTGCTCATAACTCAGAGCCTGGAGCCTGTTTTGGATTCTGAGTCTCCCTCTCTCTCTCTGCCCCTCCATGACTCATGCTCTCTCTCGTGTGCTCTCTCTCTCTCTCTCAAAAATACATAAAACATTAAAAAAAAATTAAAAAAGGCGGCACCTAGGTGGCTTAGTCCATTAAGCGTCCGACTTCGGCTCGGGTCATGATCTTGCAGTCTGTGGGTTCGAGCCCCGCGTCAGGCTCTGTGCTGACAGCTCAGAGCCTGGAGCCTGTTTCATATTCTGTGTCTCCCTCTCTGTGACCCTCCCCTGTTCATGCCATCTCTCTCTCTCAGTAATAAATAAAACATTAAAAAATTTAAAAAAATAATAAAACACTGACATCAAACAGATTTCCTTCAGGTAGTGAGGGAAATGGATCTTATCAATCAACAAGTGTGATCTGGAGAGGGAGAGGGTTGAAGAAGAGGAATAATTAATGTTCGCTGAATACTGGCAACTGTACAAGTCCATTTATGTTCATTTCATACGAGGGAAATGGATAGGGGCTCTGAGACAGTAAGTTACCTACCGAAGTACACAGTGGCTGCAGAGTGGAAATTCTCGGTGGTTTTGCTCAAGAGCTCATGCTCTTTGCATCCTGCTCGTCTTCCTCCTGAAGTTTGGGGTCCAGGGTAAGCAGACAATGAATGGCGTCTACTTATGGTCTGTGCTTATGTTCCTGTAACCCATTCCGGAGCCAGATAACTTCAGGTCTGGGTGTGCTTCCTCCCCTCTCCCCTCCCCTCCACCCCAACCCCAGCAAGGTCAGGACTGTGTGTCTCTTGGAAGAGGGTCAGGAGAAACTGACAGGGGTCACGTGGGGCCGGGCCAGTGTGGAAGTAGGCAGCATATGCGGGCCATCGTGCTTGCCAGGCCAACAGTCATGGGGACACTTTCGTTCTTCCTGCTGCTGTTGTCATCGGCTTCCTGACCTTCGTGAGGGATGGAAGCCCGGGGAAATTTCTGAGCCTGATGCACCAGAGCCCTCTGTCTATTAGTGCTATTTGGATTGCTTGCATGTTAGTTTTTCCTATGATATCATGAAAATTCATTCAATAAATATTAGCTATATGCCTAGCATGCGTTTGGGTCTGGGGATTCAAGATGAAAAAGAGTTTCTGCCCTCTGGGAATTCCCTGTTTGGTGCGGGACATGAGAGATGGTAGTACAGGGAGGTGAAGCGGAAGGGGAGCAGGGGTGTGTGTGAATACCGGCATGAAGGCTCCGGAGAGGGGGGCATTTGAACGGCGGTGTGAAATGTGAGCTTCCCGGGTGAAGAAAGGCAGGAAAAGCATTCAGACAGAAAACGTCCAGGCACACAGGAGAGTATTAGAGAGCAGGATGCTTTGGGAAAACTGGAGCTGGGAATTAGTGAGCTTATTTGACTTACCTCGTAGATAGTAGGAGCCTCTGAAGGGGTCTGAGCACAGGAGAGATACAATTCAATCTGTATTTGAAAAATACCACATGAAACAATGCAAAGACAGACCGAAGGGAAATGAAGCCACGGGAAACGTGTTAGAAATACTATCCCAGCACAGAAGGTGACTGCAGTGACCTTAACTTGAGTGGTGGCAATGGGGAAAGCGGAGGGGACAGACTTGAGAATTCCCCGCTGTGGTATCAGAATGGTGTGTACACAGCGTTCCACTGTCTCACTGAGTGATGTTCAGGGCTGTCCTGGTCCACCGGCAAAGCAGCTTTCCCGTGAACATATCACTTCAGGAACTCTGGTAAACAACACGCTTTCTTGGGGCGCCTGTGTGGCTCAGTCATTTGAGTGTCCGACTTCGGCTCGGGTCATGATCTCACGGTTTGTGAGTTTGAGCCCCGCGTTGGGCTTTGAATCTTCTGTCCCCCTCTGTCTCTGTTCCTACCCCATTTGCTCTTGCTTTCTCTTTCTCAAAAATAAATAAACAAGAAAAAACCCAATACTTCCTCTGTGCCTTATCTGTAAAGTGGGCATCACACAATGTATGCAACAGATATTACAAACATTAGCGAGAACAAGTGCACCATATGGCAAGTAGTGAGTCACCTTCTATTTCTCCTCCCCTTTTTTTTATTTTTTAAAGAATTTTAAAAAATGTTTTATTTATTTCTAGGAGAGAGAGAGAGTGTGAGCAGGGGAGGGTCAGAGAGAGACGGAGTCACAGACTGAAACAGGCTCCAGGCTCTGAGCTGGCAGTCAGCACAGAGCCCGACGCGGGGCTCGAACCCACGAACCGCGAGATCATGACCTAAGTGAAAGTCGGACGCTTAACCGACTAAGCCACCCAGGCGCCCCTCTATTTCTCCTCCCTTAAAAATGAGGTTAACATCAATAGACTGCCCTGCTCTAATGAGATAATCCGCTTATTTTCCAAGTTAAGATAAAGTTCCTCTTTCTGTTGGGGAAGATTTCATTCGTGTGAGATGTGGGTATGTAGACGCGTGTATTTATTCCACTCGAGTGTCAAGATAAAAATAGATACTCTCCTCCAGAAGAAAGCTAGACTAAGCACAGCATGTTTATAAAGATTTACGTATGGAGCTAAATTAATTCTTGAGAACTGAGGTATTTATAGTCATCATTTCACCTCACCCTGAGAACAAGTACAAATGAGCATGTCAAAAATGATGACAATTATTATGCCTTTACAGTTCGATTTCTAACATATTCTAATTATATTCTTTTAATTAGTAACCACTCTTGTTTTTGAGCTTCCCCAAAGTGAGATTGAACTCACTTCCTAATGCAAAACAGTTTGTAATTTTTATGTAATGTGACACGTTATTAAGTAAAAAGAATGACAACTGTGTTTTTTCACTAAAGACTCAGGAATGATGAGAGAACTTAAGCTAATCACTGAGCACATATCCAATCTATGAAGCGTCTAATTTATAAAAGCCACCGTGTTGTCCCTCTCCGAGCCATCTGATTAAAGATAACGCTAAAACGACATGTGAAATTTGGGAATTTACCCGAGAGCTTGGCCAGGCGAAGGGCAAGAGGAACAAAGGTGACAGGTTTCAAGAGGTTTAAAAACTGTCGTCGGGAAGATCTTATCAGGAATGTGCTCGAGATCTTGTTCCGTGGTCACTGCAGGAGACAGTCCGCATTCAGCTCGCTGGTGGGTCCAGCACCGGCCGCACCGCCTGCTTTGTGAACGTCATGTCACTAAACATGAATGACAGCTCGCTCGCCTTGCCTCATCAGAAGTCTCCTTACTCCACCAACCCCCTTGGCTCCCAAATTTGATATCACTAGTTCAGCATGACACCCATTCCTGGGGATAAGGACATTCTTTGTCAGGCTGGCCCGTTATCTACAGAAAACAAAAGGGAAACAAGGCATTTTGAGTAGTTAGACATACCTGGTCTCCACGATCCCATTTTATAGGCTCTGCTTGTCTCTTCTTATGCCCTAGAATAATCCAGACAGTTTTGCTCCTGGAGGTACATGCTGAGGTATTTAAAGTGTCTTAGTGTCTGCAATTTGCTCCCAGGGGTTGGCTGAAAAAAAAAGTCATGTGCACAGTGAGAGAGATTGATGAAGAATGAAGGCGTAAATATGGTGGTGTGGAGACATTTGGTGAATCTGGGTAAGGTATATAGGAGTTCATTGTACCGTTTTTTTCAGTTTTCCTTTACATTTGAAAATTTTTCACCATAAACATTGGAGGAATCCCCCAAATCAAAAAAAAAAAATACATGTGATAAACTTTTTAAGATTTAGCAATAGTTGAAGGGCATCAGAATTTGACGGTGAGTATACTGGAGGGCCATAAATAAAACAAAGGTGGCTTTTCCAAAAACTTTTATTTCCTCTTTCCTATGTTAACTTCATTATGTTAGCATCATTAACCATTAACTATGGTTCCCCATTTTAGTGATGAACAGATTTTAGTTTTTAGTATAGCTTTAGATTTAGAGCATAATTGAGGGATAGTACATAGTAATCATACTCACCCCACCCCCACCCTTCTATCCCTTACGTGGTTTCTCTATTATGAACAATACCTCACACAGTTTCTCCTGTTATTAACACCTCGTGCGGTTATAATTAATGAACCAATATTAGTGAATTTTTAGTAATTAAAGTCCACAGTTTACCTTAAGGTTCACTTTTGGGTTTTGCCTTCTGTGGATTTTGACAAGTATATAATGACATGTACTCACCATTATGTATTGTACAGAATAGCTTCCTTGCCTTAAAAATGCTCTGTGCTCTGTCTATTCACCCCTCCCTCCCTCAACCTCTGGCAGCACTGATCTTTTTAGTTTTCATAGTTTTGCATTTTCCAGAATCTCCTAGTTGGAATAGTACAGAACGTAGCCTTTTTAGATATGCTTCTTTCACTTTGTAATATACAGTTAAGATTCTGCCCTGTGTTTTCATGGCCTGATTGCTCATTCGTTTTATCACTGAGTCACATCCTACTGTCTGGATGACCCCAGTTTGTTCATCCATTCACCTACTTAAGGCCTTGGTCACTTCCAGTGTTTGGCGATGATGAATACACATTTGCGTGCAAGTTTTTGTGTTGGACATAAGTTTCCAACTCATCTGGATAAAGCAAGGAGTGCATTGCTAGACTGAATGGTAAGACTATGTTTTGCTTTGTGAAAAACTGTCACGCCATTTTCCAAAGCGGTGGTACCATTTTGCATTCCCATTAGCAGTGAATGAGCGTTCCTGTTGCTCCACATCCTTGGCAGAATTTGATGCCATTGGTTTTGTTTTGAACGTTAGCTATTCTAGAAAGTATGTTGTGCTATTTCATTGTTGCTTTACTTTGCAATTCTCTGCCACGTGCTGTTGAGCATGTCTTTATTTGCCATTTGTATATCGCTGTCTCTTCAGTGAGATGTCTGCTCAGATCATTTTTTAAGTTTATTTAATTTGAGAGAGAAAGAGAGAGAGAGAGCGAGAGAGAGCGAGCGAGCAGTGGAGGTGCAGAAAGAGAGAGGAGAGAGAGAATCCAAAGCAGGTTCTGTGCTGTTAGCTCAGATTCAAGAACAGTGAAATCATGACCTGAGCTGGAGTCAAGAGTCAGAAGCTTAACTGAATGAGCCACCCAAGTTCCCCTTGCTGGTTTTTAAACTGTTTTCTTATTGAGATTTGAACAACTTTTTTTTTTTTTTCCAGTGGGTCATCTCATGAGTAGGGGGAGGGGCCAATCACGTATTCATTTATTCCACATCCACAACTATGGCAGAAACCGCATCTCCCTTCTCCTTTACTAACAGAATCCGGGCATCGTTGCAGACAAGGTCCTTGGCCTCAAATATTTAGTATTTCAGCCTCCTCTGAGGGGTGGTCAGCGTGACACAGGTCTGGCCCATAAGAAACAAAAAGCAAACACAAAGCGCTGGTTGGGGTTTCCCAGAAGGACTCTGAGAAAGGAAGACTCAGTCGGCATGCACCACTTTGATCTTTTGCCCTTTATCTATACCTCTACCATTTCCCAGAATGTGCCCAGAAAGGAAGCGTTCATCTTGTGAAGACGAAGACAAGGTCACTTGACAAGGACAGTAGAGCCACTGGATAGAAGGAGTCTGAGGTCCAATGACAAGTTGGTGATGTTGTAGAAGCCCAGGGCCATCTCTTGACTCCTTGTTACGTGATGAGAAGCACCCCCTATTTGGTAAGCACTTTAGTCAAGTTTCCGTTAGAGGCAACCAATTCATTCCCGATATGGTAACATTTTCCAGGCGTGGTGCAGTGTGAGACGCTGTCTCCCTCACAAGACTATTCTAAGCAATTTTTATTTAAAGGACTGGTTCACAGAAGTGACTACATTTGAAAAATTTTCTGTATATTATGGGCACAACGCTAAGGATGGAGTTATATTTACAACGTGTTCAGCACTGTACTGGGCATTATGGGGAGAGGAAACGAGAGAATGAAATAAGGACCTTACCCTCATGGAGTTTACCATCTGATTAGAGATGAGAGTGACCTCTATGAAATAATCCGGAACATTTCAGGACAGGAAGATTAAGGGCTAACAGTGGGTATAAAGTAGCAGCAGTTCAAATAAGGTGAGCTCTCTCACATAAGAGAGGAGCAAGGGAAATGTGATTGTCAACTCTGAAAACACACTTTGGGTCTCCTACAGCTTTGTATTTTTGAGTATTAAATCCATGACCGGAATATAGACATGAAAGCTAGTGCCCCGGTAAGTGAAGACAAAATGGAGAGATGTCACTTTAATTTGTATACCAGTTCAGCTTTGAATTCAGAGGAAATCTATCACGCTAGTATCAATATTTCAGATACAGGGCACTGTAAATAATTCACTAAAATTCTATTTACTTTATTAATTGCCGGTATATTTCATGTTGACGTGAAATGGAAACTAAGTACACGTTATTTTATTTTTAATGTTTTATTTATTTCTGAGAGAGAGAGAGAGAGAGACAGTGTGAGCAGGGGAGGGTTAGAGAGAGGGGGAGACACAGAATCCGAGGTCAGCACAGGGCCCGACGCGGGGCTCGAATCTACCAACCGTGAGATCATGACCTGAGCCGAAGTCGGACGCTTAACCGACGGAGCCCCCCCAGGCGCCCCTAAGTATATGTTATCTTAAAATAGAGCTTTTGCAACCCTTCCTTTGGTAGGTTAATGGATTTCACCTGAAGAGGGTCCGGTGATTTTTCTTACCCATTTCTGGTGTTGCTAATTTCGCCAATGCTGTTGCAACTTTTTTCTTAGGGTTCTCTTAGTTTTAGTGATGAAAGAATACAGGCATGCAACTAAAATACAGAGGACGTCTCTAAAGGTTTTAAACCCCTTTTCTTCAGGGCCTGGGGGCACGAGACCATATTTGGCTTCTTTTTCTTCTCTCCCTTTCCTCTTCCATTCTTGAGGTCACAACCGACTCATCAAGTACCCCCTGGCTGTGTCTCACTGCACGGGCTCAGTTTCAGGGTTACCAGATGTTTAACAGGCGCCGTGGATTTTCTCTCATCTGGGGTGGAGGGAGGCCGGAGATGGGGTGGATAGAAAGACTCTGTGGAAGGGGAGGCGGACTGGCAGAATGGTCACGGATTGGAGAAGGGCATCAAACCAACAGATGACAAAGGCTCGAATCTTCTCAAGGTTGCCTGAACTTAACCCTGTAGGACGTCTGACTACCTTCAGGTAGATGGACGCGTTCGCGGGGCTCTCACACCCAGGAAGGTTAGGGCACGGGTGGGAACTCAAAGGGATGCAGTGGGTACCTGGGGGCAGAGGTGACGGAGGGCCCCTGAGGGTAAACTCGGCCCGAAGCAACCTCACCTCTCCTCGGGGGCACCGACTCCGGCCACTGCCTCCTCCGGAGCCGGGGGCGGAGGACGGATCGTGAGAGCCACCTCCTCCGCAATGCCCCGCCCCTCGGCGCCGACGCTCCGCGCTCCTCCCGCTCCCCCATTGGCCGAGGCGCTCGCCAATCCTGGCGAAGCGGCTCGCTGAGAGGCCTCTGGTTGGTGGAGCCGGCGCTGAGCCCCCCTCCTGCTCCGGCCG
>NW_027532842.1:4070251-4072127 GCF_008692635.1 Crocuta crocuta | reverse complement strand
CCTCCTCCTCCGCGCCGGAGCCCGGCGCGTGGAAATCCTTCCCCTCTCCGGCCGTGGTACTTACAGGCAATGGCGATTTCTTCTTGGCTTCACCTCCCTGCAGGGGAGATGTTCGTGGCGGAGAGCAGAGTTCTTAATTATTAAGAAGCTAAAGCGCTGGGCTTAGGGATGAATGGGAGCATCTCATTTTTCTTAGGCGCCGTTGGGCGTATTAGGAATTCTTTCTCATTTGGGGGTCAGTTTAACTCATACTTGGCTACCAGCGATGAGTTTTGAGTTTTGAAAAAACCGAAAATTAAAAGATCCGCTTTTGCTTTGTGGCTCTCCAAATCCAGTGCATACTGGGGCATGAAATTTTAAGATTCAGAATCCACAATTTTATTTTGTGAGGGGAGCGGTTAGCCTCTTTTAAAAAATTAGGTTTGTCTAAAACTTAACATGCCTGCGTCTCCATCAAAACTAAGTTCAAAGTGTTATAAATGACTTATTTTTCTGCCGCCTCTAGGGCAAATTCTCTTGAACTTTTGTTGCTTTTTTTTTTTTTTTTTGGTATATGCTTTATCCAACTTTCCTTTTCTAGCAGTGAAACAATGCAGTGATTCTTTAAAGCTGGTTCTTTTATCTACTTTGAGAGGTTAAACAAAGGAAAGCGGGGTTTGACCTTTCCCATAGTCAGTTCTTATTGTGTATCTGGTCTCCTTTCTAATAGCGTCCACGCAGTGCTCATTTTCCTTCAGTTTTAAAGATCTTGATTTATATTCACAAAAGTTGTGTCCTTTCGGATGTGTAAAGCTCACTGGGTTGGGAAGTTTGCTTGGCTTTATGTATTTACAGTGTGACCCCTGTTCCCTGTTGGCTTAAAACAGTGACAAGAAGCTCGTTCTGGAACTATCTACACAGAAAAATTCTCCCTGCGTTTCCAGTTGCAGACATGAAGTTGCTCTGTAGCAGGGTTTTATCGGTTTCCTTAAAATTTATGACACACTAGTCAATGATGTGCTACACTGTATTTCAATTGCTAAGCTGTAGCCAACATTGTAGCCCGTTGTAGATAC
Source organism: Crocuta crocuta (assembly GCF_008692635.1). Lineage (NCBI taxonomy): Eukaryota > Metazoa > Chordata > Mammalia > Carnivora > Hyaenidae > Crocuta > Crocuta crocuta. The sequence goes on along the minus strand of NW_027532842.1, from coordinate 4,071,072 downwards.
ACTTTACCCTTCCCATAGGAACCTGCACATGGCATCACCTTTTGGTTATTGGAATGGTTCCATGAAAGCGTTAAAGAATGGCCAGCACTAGTGGTTTCTTCTAGAGTTCCCAGAACTTTCTTTGAAAAATCATCATTGACTGTATTTCCCACTTCTACACAGCTGTCGTTCCTTTACCTTCTGGGACCTGGCCCCACATCGTTGTACGGATTGTTGGCGGTCACCTTCTCAGTCCTTTTAGCTTAGCAGCCTGCTTTTCTCTGCAAGGTCAAGTTTCTTGGGACCTACTTGGGCATTTGGAGCCAAATGCTGCTTGCAGTCCACATGTGCTTCAGGGCTGCTCCTTCACACATGACCCGTTTTATGCTGGGAATATAAATATTGTATGCCATTCGTACGTAAAGAAGGCACATTGTCAAATAAACGGAGTGTCACTGTGGAGATACGCGGAGTAACCCGTCTCCCTTCCCTTTTGCTCTCCTGATTGGTGCTCTTGTCCTGTTTCTTCCTGCAGAGGTAACCAAACCTGATATGATGGGGTGCGGCCTTCCAGAATTTTTTCAATAACCTTTTTTTTCTTCAGAAGCCATTTGGTGGATGCCAGCTAAGTACCCAGGGCTATTTTAATACTGGGATCGCAGAAATAAGAGATAAAAGCGCTTGAGACGTTGAGAGTCTGCCTCAGCGCAGTGGGAGTTAGTGAGCAGAGAGGGGTGTGGACCATCACAGGACTGACCTGGTCCATTCATTGGCTTGCTTCATTCATTCGCTCCACGCCTGTTTGTCATACGTGCTGGGGATACAAAGATCAACAAGGCGGA
>NW_027532842.1:4002579-4070211 GCF_008692635.1 Crocuta crocuta | reverse complement strand
CCTCTGGGTTCTCAGACAGTTTTAACCATAGACACGTCTAGCTAAGCAGTGTAGGGATGGTAAGTGCTCTGAAAGGGCTCAGCTACCAGAGCTTACAGGGTGACTGCAAACCTGAGCTTAGGGACTATTCAGAGAGGAGACAAACCAGAGGAGGCATCGGTCAGAGTCTGGGTCGAGGAGAGGCTGGGTAAAGGCTGTCACAGAGATGGGCTGTGGGAGCACCTGAAGGAGTTCAGTGTGCTGGTGTGACAAAGCGTGGGTGGGCGGGGAAGTGGCAAGAAATGGGCCAGGAGAAGTGACCGGGGGCGGTGCCGCACGGGGTCTTGTGATCCCTGTTGTAGCGGATTTGGCCTCTTCTATAGGCAAAAGGAAACACTTGGAGAATTCTGAAGCAGAAGGGCGTGATCAGATTGGCCCTTTGCAGAATGGATGGAAGGGAGCAAGCGTGCAAGGAGGTAGAATTAATTCCTGGGACTTGGTTGTTGGCCAGTGGGGGGATCTGTGCGGGATTTAGGACAGGGAGGAGTTCTGGGCCGTGCTGAGTCCTGGCTGGCCAGTCGGTGGATGATGAGGCGGATGATGGTGCCTTTCTCAACGGAGCAGCAGCCATTTGGGGGGAAAGATGACTGGTGCACTTGGCTTTGATAAGTTTCAGGGGGGGCTGTGGGACGTGGTGTTCAGTTGCGTGCATTAGGGATCCGGCTGTCGGGGGCTGTCTGGACTTGAGACAGACACCTGAGAGTTCTTCGACCACCGTTCCCAAACTGTGTGCTGATGTGATGCAGTGAACTCCCACGGAGAATGCAGGATACTGAATGGCAGAGGGAAGCTCAGCACTACGTAGCATCTGTCCAACGCTTTGGGGGAGATGGCTCAAAGGAATCTACCGTTTCCACTGTCAGTCGCGTTCTCTTTTCGTAGGGCTGGGCGTTGAGTGGTTGCGTTCCACGTGAGACTCATGTGTGACAGGAAATGAACGAGGTGACCTCCAGTCCAGCTCCAAGGTTTGAGAAGTTGTGAGGTGCTCAACAGGTGCGCAGGTGCCCTAAGTAAATGCTGGTGGTGTATTTAGCAATGACATAAAAATACTGATTTTTTTTTTCTCAGTTGAAATGTGCTTTTTAAAAAGGGGTAATACGTTGTTAGGGCATAAATTCGTAAGTTATTTGAACGTATCCAACAATTCAGCACTCAGGCATTTCTTTTGGCCTGAGACACTAAGGATGTACTGCACAGAGAAAGTTCCAGAACCTCTGCCTTTGCCCGTATTTGTTAACAGAGGCCGTTGGAGTGGATGGAGTTCTTCAAGAAGCACGCACGGGGAAAAGGAGTGGCTTTGAATGTGATCTGAGGAGCTCTCGTGTTCAAAAGATACGCAGGGGAGAATAAGCTCTCACAGTGAGACTGAGGAGGACAGTTGTATGGGGGTGGGGAGGGGGACACGGATGATGTCTTGCCAGCCATGGTCCAAAAGAACATCAGCAACGACGGGTGCTAACAGCCAGGGAGCTATTAGTCATATAGGAGGTGGCAGTGGTGACCCAGTAATGGGTATATGAGCGGGGTGGCCAGATAGTGAGAGAGTTTAATAGCCCGTAGAAGTAGTACCAGTGTGTGTGGACAGCTCTTAAGTGAGGTGGTGATGGAGGGGGGCTCTGGGGCTCCAGGACGCCGGGGTCGGGGGGGAGCTTTTTTGTTTTTAATGGCGGGATTTGAGCATGTTGAGCTAAGAGGGAGAGCGTGCTAGCTAGCGAGAGATCCAGACAGAGAGTGGTTCCAAAGTTCCCACTGGGTTTAGCCCTTGGATATCATGACTGGCTTTCACTAGAGGGGTCTTGGGGAGCCTTCCTGCCATGGACAAAGGACTGAACGGGATGTGGGTGGGGCGGCCCGGCNCTCCGGACTGGTTGGTCCTTCTCAGGGTGGGGTGCCCTGGGCATGGCCGTGCCTTTTTCTAGGTCCTGGTGTCCCGTGAAGGTCACGTTGTCTGTGACAGTGCTGTCCTGTTTCCCTTTGAGTGGAGGCTCTCTGCTGTCAGTGCTGTGCTGCTGCTTGTCTCAAGGTCAGTGTCGTTTGCTTCGATGCCCTTAGATGAAGGTAGGTTTTCCATACTCAGGTTTCGGCCTCCGTCTTCGGAGCCACCCTGTTCTGCTGCTGTTCTAAGGAGAGGTTCTCTTCGAGGTTAGCTGTTCTCCTTTCTTCTGTTGACTCTCGGTTTGTTTGTTTTAAACATCAAACCTCCTGAACGTCCCAGGGTGACTTCTCCTCTTCAGGCCTACTAGGAGCTTCTGAGCCTCAGCTCTGGGCTCAGCATCTGGGATGGAATTTTCCCTTGGGCCTGTTCTTATTAGGGTGCCCTCCGACCTCTGGGAGCAGTGGTCCTGTATTGATCTAAAGATGCCTTCTGCTGTATTGTATATTTTTGGACTTTTTCAGTGTTTTATTTTAATATTTTCCTTTAGTTTTTGTTTTACGGTTCTTTTCACGTGTTCGAACGCCTGCCGTGGATCATTCTAGGGACTGTTGATAACAGCGCCAATGAGACAGAGCTCCTGTCTGGGATACGTGGAGAGGGAAAACAGAGATAAACTGTCTTGCTGACTAACCGTAAGGTCCTTGTGGGCAGGCGCCAGACAGCACGGTGCCTTGTCCACAGCCAGCACTTAGTAGGTGCGCTCCAGCTTTGTTAAGTAGCCTTTTAAACACTGCGGTCGCTTGCAGACTGTTGTTTAGGTCATGACCTTACTGGCTGGTGATAACACTCAGTGCCTCCTCCTTCGTTCCAACTGGCCATTTTTCCACAGCCTCTGTACAATCTTTGGTCCTTGAGTACTTCCTTTGACTGGCGATCGAAAGCCATCTTGGTTTTTTAAAGTTGTGCCTCAGAGCGTACTGGAGATGTCCTTGCCATGCTGCTGCGGTTCCTCTCTCCGAGGGCCCTTATCCATGTTGTGCACACGAGCAGCTCAGTGAAAGTGAAATTACGCTGCAGCATGAAAGCACGGATGTGATCGACTGAACTGAGAATCCATGCGGCCGTTTTTTATCAGCTAAATGGAAGAAACGGTATATCCTCTGCACATAGTAGGTACTCAACAAATATTTTCTCATTGACTGAACGTGTCATGGGTTTTGACTGAGGACCATAGAAAAAGCAGAACATTATTACTACTACTGTGTGATTTCGAAAGCCGGGACTGAGTCATTTTGCCCTATTAGTGACACACTTTTGCTTTCAGCCCCTCAAAAGGTGTATGTGCCCCCCCCCCGCCCCCGTTTTGTTATGTAGTCCTGTGTTAGAATTAATGCCTAAGCACAGCCCAGCTCTGAATTGACCTTGTAACTCTTTTTGGGGCCGTATTCTGTGCAGTCGAGAATTAATAGTTATGGCGAGGTTCGTGGATTTAAATTTATCCCTGGGGTGCATAGAAGGAACAGGGTCTAAACCCTTCGGGAGTGAAGTATCTCGTCCAGTGGAGGGATGACATTGACCAGAAGAGCGGCAAGAGAGGGAGCCGCTCATGTTTATGTTCGTATCATTCTGAGAGGCTGTTCACAGCCTACAGTGAAGAGGGACTGACTTGCCTTCCGTCTCTTCAAAAATAAGATCTTAATTTTGGCGAGAAGATTATTGTTTTCCAACGTAGAATACATACCCATTTTCCATAGAAATAGAAGAACACATTTTGTTTATAACTAAATCTATAGCATTTGAAACATAGCTTGGTTCTTGGTTTTCCATAGTATTTATCTCCCATTTGTGTACATATTTTAGAATTAATTATCCCAGTTTTTGATTTAAAAATGAAATGCACGGAGACCCCTTAATTCCCCAGTCACCTGTCTTCAGATTTTAATTACACACGGCAAACAACATTGTTTCCAAAGGCTTTACTAAAATGCGGATTGTCCTTTGAGATATCCCAGGGAGGAAGATTATTAAAATGTTACTTTTTTTTTTAAAGTTAGCATTGCAATATTGAATGATTGCAAGGCCTAGCAATGATAATGAAGTTCATACCTGACTTTGCCTGTTGCATTACATAGACTAACTAAAAACTTACTCCATTTCTGACATGGCCAGCTTTTTCGATACTACCTGTCCCCACCCCCCCTACCCCCCAATGTGAAAACAACAAAACCTCATGGCATCATTTGACAGAATTATAGAGGCATTAGGTTATTACAGGGTCTAGAACAATTTTTCTCCTTAAGCTACATTTATGGTCACTTATTCTTGCTAGACAGCAGTTAAGAAATGTGTGGTTTCATTTCTTAGGCTATTTGGTTTCTCAAGATTGTCAAATTCCATTTGAGATCAAATATATTGCCCTGATTTGAGCATTCACCCAGCATGCCTTTGGGTTCTGGACCCCAAAACAACTTGAATCAACTGTGTATAAGTGAAAGTTACAGATAGGGTTGTGTTGCAGTGTTTATGTTTTATGCAAATATATATGTTCGGATTTTGTTGTTTGAGATGCTTACGAGTTTTTGGAACGCAGACAGTGGAGGCTTGTCCCTTGCCCCCCATTACATAAAGATTTAAATTAGCTTATAGGAAATACCCATAGTGATGAAGCTGGATATAAATAACGAGAATCAAGACCATATGAAGATCATGAATGAAAACAATAAAACCGATTCTTTGCATGAGGCCCCAGCTTCCCAGGTGGATGTTTTAGCTGCGGAGGACTCCGTGCTCTGCTCGTGTAAGATTTCAGTGACTCAGCACAGAAAGCATCCGTTGCTCAATCTTGTGAAGCTTAGTGCTGGGGTCCTTGGGGAGGACTCTTCCACAGGGCCATTCTGGTCGTCCAGCTTTTTCTACCTGTGACTCCGTCTCCAGTAGGAAGTAGGGACTTCTTCTGCTCTGTTCGGCCGGGGTAGGGGGTGAGCTCGGTCCTGTGGGAGGTTGCATGGGCCGGCGCACACCACCTCTAATCCCGCTGGCTGCACTCGACGTGGCCTTATTGAACGTGCTGAAGGCTGAAAAGCGTAGGCTGGCTCTGAATCCCTGAGAAGAGAGGACGTAGATATTGGTTCCCTAACCAGCCTGCAGACTGAGAACTTCACTGAGCGTCCTGATGGCGAAAAGCAGGGGGACACATCCTCAGCCCTACGCTGTGGTTTTCACCATCTGTAGGAAACATACGAGTTTCCTGTCCTGAATATGTTCCCCACCCCCCACCTGGGGTTTGTATTGGCCACACCGAAAGCTGCAATGAGGGATGTGCAGCATATAGAACGTGGTTTTTCCGAGGCTGATTATTTTCTGTTTTTAGATGACGTGAAAATACAACTTGATAAGTGTTTTTGCGGAGCGTTAAACTCACATGACGTATGTACTTGCCAGTGGTAAGAGTGAATGCCTTGCATCTCTGTCAAAAGAGGCAGTCAGGAATATAATGAGCCTCAAATGGGTTTTTTTTGGCAAAAGCTGTATAGAGGCCGGTGTGAACTTCTCTTTCCTGATCAGGTCGGAGTGCTGTTTACGTTGTCAGTGAAAGGTAGCTGTTTTAGAGACTAAAAACGGAGAGCCGATTGATGAATTCAAAGTCAACGTACCGCATGCCAAGCTTGTTTAGAACAGGGGTTGGTAAACAGTAGCCTTTGGGCCAGATCTGAACTTTGGCCTGATTTTGTAAAGAAAATGTTATTGGAGCAGAGGCTTGCCCATTCGTTTACATATTGTCCACGGCTGCTTTCGTGCTACAAGACAGAGGTGTGTAGTTGTGACAGGAGCCGTCTCACCTGCAGAGGAGAAAATATTTATAGTCCGATTCTTTAGAGCAAAAAATCCCATCCCCTGTTCTAGAGGGTAAGTTCCTGCCCTTTCTTAGACAGATCTCGTTCTGGTGGGGGCGAGGGGAGGTAATAAACAGCATAAAGCCGTGTAGTGATAATGGCTGTAGAAAACATAAAGAAGGGGAGAGAGTGTCATGGATTGCCATTCTTGATAGTGTGTCAAGGAAGTGGTCAGGGACGGTGGCTCTGGGGTGGCAGTTGACAGAGGCGTGACGAAGGTGAAGAAGTGCGCCAGGCAGGCAGGTATTTTGGCCAAGAGCCTTGTGGGAGGAGAAGCAGCAAGTGCAAAGGCCCTACACGTGTAGGAAGATAGTAAGAGTAAGTGGTGTGTGTGGTAATAGAGGACCAGACTGTGTAGGGTCTAGTAGACCGTGGTGGCATTTTGGATTTTATTCTGAGTCAAATGGAAAGCCGTTGCAAGTTTTTGAGCCAGGGAAGTGATACCATTTGACTTAGATTTGAAAAGGCTCACTAGCAGCGCTGTGTAGAGAATAGATTGGAGGAGACCAGAGTAAAAGACCGTGTGTCTGCGTGCTACGCATTGCTAGATGCTGAGGGTATCCAGATGGACCAGATGGCCCTTTCCTCCAGGGGCTGATGGTATAACAGCTGAGAAAAACAAGTGAAAAGATCCCTGTGTGGTACAGCTATCGATGGGAAAGTGAAAGGTGCCCTTGGGATTGCAGGGGTGCTTGATCCAGAGTGGGAGACGATGCCTGGTTTGAGAAAATGGGAGGACGCTAATGAAGACTGATCGGAAGAGGTGCCCATTCTCGACCTGAGCTCTGAGCATTTTGGAAGAACTACGTGAACAGATTATCAGAGATTCTAGCATCGAGGAGAGGTCGCGGGTTTCAGATCCTAACGATTGTTCTCTGGAGTGCTGTTGAGAGAGTGATTCTGAGATTGCATCGGGCCCCAGTGGGCTAGAGTGCGGTGGACGCTGAAGGGGCAGGGGTGGTCTTTGCTGTCTTGGCCAGAGAGCCAGGACCAAGGTAATTATGGTCCAGAAAAATTGTAGAAAAGTCTCAGTAATTCGTCTGTGGAATGGATTGTAGAGCATTGATAACCTTTCCCATGAGCCATGAATTGGGTTGCAAAATATACCTTTAAGTAGTTAAACAAATTGATCTGCTGTCTGGAGTTATTGGATCTGACCCAGTGAAACATTGGAGGATGTCTATAACAATGATTTTTATTTTTGAGAGAGGTGATATTAATCCATTTTGGATAATCACTAGCTGAAACAATTGCTGCCATTTTTACAGGTGTAGAGAAAGTTATTCACCTTTTTTTTCCTCTTTATTAGAGTGTCTTCATCATCTGAAAATAATTTCAGCGATTCTAAAAGAAATAGGGAGATGAAATGGATATATTGACAATCATAGAGGGAGTTATTTTTTTGTGCTACCCTTGTAGTGAACAAAATTTAGTAATGATACAGAAGATTTGAACAACACGATTAATAAACTTGCCTTGCATGTATAGACATTGCCCCTAACAACTGCAGAATACACAGTATTTAGCAGTTCATGTGGATAAGCTGTCAGCTTTTAGGACAAAAGCAGGTCTTGGGATATTTCAAAGGATTGAGGTCAAACAGTACAGTATTCTTTAAGTGAAACTAAAATCAATAGCAAAAAGTAAAATCGTTTCCAAATCGTTTCCCACAAATCACAGAAGATACTGAATTCCAATGAAGATTTCAAAATAATTGACAAAATAGTTTGATCAGAATAAATATAAAAATACTGCATCTCGAAATGTATGGGATGCAGCTAAAGTTATACTTAGAGGAAAGTTTATAGCCTTAAAATACATGTTAGGAAAGAAGAAAGACTGAAAAACACTCAGTGTTCTGTACATCCATCTCAAGGCGTTAGGTAAAGAACCGCAAACTAAACTCAGAGGAAGTACAGCTGATCCTTACCATGGGGATTAGGGACGCCGACCCCTGGGTAGTTGAAAATTCACATGTAACTTTTGGGTATGGATTTTAAGTCAAGGTCCCACAGCGTTTCCCTGCTCCCATGTTATGGAAAGCTTCACCAGTGGTTTCTGTAAGAACTTGGGTAGCTTTCATTTTTTACATTTAGATTTCTGCTGTACTTGGGAGTTTATTCTGGTGTGTGACATTAGGAATGGGTTTCATTTTTATCTTCTTCCACATGACAAATTCACTTGTCCCAATATTTATAAAGCCCACTTTGCCTAAGTCATTTGAGACGCCGCCATTATTATATATTATTAGATTTCCTTCTATAGGTTGGGTCTATTGTTGGATTTTCTGTTACGTTTCCTTGGTCTGTCTGCTGGCTTGGGTACTACAACCACATATTTAATCGTGGAGCTTTGTTCTAATATTTCGTAGGGCTGCTTCTCCCTTGTTCTCCCTCATTCCAGTTAAGTGTTAACTGAGTGTCAGCTTGTCTAGCTTCGTAAAGAAGCTTCTGAGTAATTTTTATTGCAATTGCGTTATATTTATAAACTAATTCAGAGAGAACAAGCTGCCGACCCGATGAAGTTGTGGTATCTCATCCAAGAACGGTGGATGCTGAAGTGTCACTGTGTGTCCCTTTCAGGGGATTTCTTCACATACGTTTTGAACCTTTCTTGTTAAGCGTGTGTTCTTTTCTGTTGCTGTTACAAATGGGGTTTCTCTTCCATTACATATTCTAACCAGTTATATGATTGTCTACATGAAGGCTATTGGTTTTGGGTTTGTTAATTTTTTAAAAATATTTTAATGTTTTATTTATTTCTGAGAGAGAGAGAGAGACAGCGTGAACAGGAGAGGAGGAGAGAGAGAGGGTGAGACACAGAATCCAACGCAGGCTCCAGGCTCTGAGCTGTCAGCACAGAGCCCCGACGCAGGGCTCAAACACACGGACCGTGAGATCATGACCTGAGCCGAAGTTGGTTGCTTAACCGACTGAGCCACCCAGGCGCCCCTGGGTTTGTTAATTTTGTATCCTGCTGCCTTGCTGAATTCCCTTTCTTGAGTTATTTTTATCACTGATTCTTTTGGTTTTCCAGGTTTGCTGTCAGGTCAGTCAGCCAGTAGAGAGTTTTATTTCTCTGTTTTCACCATTTGTGTTTTTCATTGTTTTCTCTTGGTGAATGCCTCAACAACAGTGTTAAATAGTAGAGGAGGTGTTGGGCATCCTTGCTTGCTTGGTTCTTGGCCTTTAGTGGGTATGCCTCTGGCTTTGACCCAGTAAGATGTTGGCACTCCTCTCTTGTGTGCGTTCTTTCTTGTGTGCATACTCCTACACACACACACACACACACACTCTCACACTCTCACACTCTCACACTCTCACACACACTCTCTCTATATGTATGTATATATATATATCAGTAGTATATATATACTGAGATATATATATATCAGTAATGTCATGTTAAGAAGCATTCATCCATTCCTATTTATTCAAGACATGTTTTTTCAAAATTAGGAATGGATGTTGAATTTAGTCAAAGGCTTTTTCAGCCTTTTTGGAGGTTATTATATACTTTTTCTCATTAGATTTATTAGTATGGTGAGTTATACCATTCAATTTGCTAATATTGAGCCGCTCTTGTATTTCATAAACTCTTAGTCTGGTATTGGGTTTGTTTTTTCTTTCTTTAGGTTTATTCATTTATTTTTGAGAGAATGTATGTATGTGTGTGAGCAGGGAAGGGGCAGAGAAAGAAGCAGTTCTCTGCTTTGTCACAACATAGGTTTACATACCATGCTTTTATCCATGACCCTAGTCTTGTTTTAGTTTCAGTTCTGCAGTTGAATACACAGACTGTTCACTTCGTCATCAGTCAGTCGTGTGTAAATTTCTTCAGTCATCCTGTTACTGGTGGGGACGCTGCGTTGTGTGAAGGGAGGTCTCCGTTCTTGGATTCCCCAGGAGAAGATGTACGTGCAGATCCGCACTTGCTCCAGAATAAAGACAGCCAGACAGAAAGTAGCAAGCACAAAGCAGTTTATTAAGGACAGTACCCTGTCAAGGTGGCAGAGTGGGCAGGCCCAGAAGTGGCAGCCGCACCAGGGTCAGAGGTGACTTTTTAAGTTTGCATAGGTCGTGGGTCATATCTAGGGCCATCTCCCACGGAGGGGGTGTCTGGGCATCTGAGGGCCTCCTCCCACTGGTTAGGAGGGGGAGTTTTTGGCCCTAAAGGCACCGTTCTTGCCAGAACGGTCGTGGCCAGGGTTGGGGGTTGAAACCACAATGTCACATCGATTCTGCTTCCTATTCATGCATAAAGGCATGGGTCATATGGGAATTTTTTGCTCTTACTGATGTTTTGGAGGGAGGATGTATGGGGAGATTTGGAGTCAGGTGGCCCAACTCTTCTAAGCCTGGAAGTCCTGCAAAGCAAGCATAATCGTAATATTAAATATCGTCAAGGATGTTACAAGAAAAAATTACAGGACAGCCTCATTCATGAACATACTTGCAAAAATCCTTAAATATAACAATGTGATCTATCAGTGTAAAAGGGTAATATGAATGTTTTGTATTTATTCTGGAATGCAGGGTTGGTTTAATATTCAAAATCAGGGGCACCTGGGTGGCTCAGTCAGCTAAGCATCTGACATGATCTCACAGTTTGTGAGTTCGAGTCCCACTTTGGATCTTCTGTCCCCCTCTCTCTCTGCCCCTCCCCTACACATTCTCTCTCAATAAACTTTCATCAGTGATGAAATGCTTCTCTTCTGAAATTGGGAATGAAATAAGAATGCTTGTCATTACCACATTTATTCACCATCATGCTGTAGGTTATAGCCAGTGCAGTAAGATAAGGAAAATAAAAGGTATAAGAATTAGAAGAAAAAAAATTCAATATATGTAGGCAGTACTGTCGTTGTATATAGTATTGTATATAGAAACATCCAAAACAATCTACACATAAGTTATTAGACTTTGGAAGTGTGTTTAGCACGGTTGCTGAATTCTCTATAGCAATTGGGGAATGAAATTACCAAAAGCACTGTTATGACATTAAAGATTCCCAATATATAGGATTAGAACTAGCAAGAAATTTATAATACCTTCGTGCAGGAAACTATAAAATATTTAGAGAATTTGAGGGAAAGGTAAAGAAAGGGGGACTATATCATGTTCATGAAATGAAAGACTTAATATTACAGAGATATCACTTCTCTCTAAATCAATACATAGAGTCTGTCCAACCCTAGACCATAGCCCAGAAAATTTGGGGAGGGGTGGAAGTTGACTATTTGTGTCTCAAATTTTGTGGAAAAATAGAGGACCGAGAGTACCAGGACCCCCCTAAAGAATGACAAATCCCTGGCCTTATCAGATATGAAGAGTTATTATAAAGCTATAGTAGTCAGGCAGTATGGTATTAATACACGTAAGCATAGGCAAACATGATCAATGAAGTTGAATAGAAAGCCCTAAAGCAGGCCCAGACATGTGTAGACATTTGACTGTGTTAAGTGCAAAGCGGTCTGGAAAGGATGGTCTTTTTGATAAGTGTTGTGTGATTGTGAGGATGGATCTTCGTAAATAAAATTTGACCCCTACCTTGTATCATACTCAGAGATCAATTCCAGATAAACTAGAAGTCTTAAGGTGAAAGATAAAAAGCAATATAGAAAAGCATCATGGTCTATGAGTAAGACAGTCTTTTTTAAACAGGACACAGAAAGCCCTGACTATTAAATGAATAGATGCTAAGCTGAACTAAGTTAGTATTAAGGACTTTATTATATGCCATTAAGATTAAAAAAGTAGTCCATGGGCTGAAAAAGAATGTTTGAATCACATGTAAACTGACATGTCTCCTACCGAGAAAATGTAAAGAACTGGCAGAGATCAGTAAGAAAGCCAGATAACCTAATAGATAACGGGCAAGAGACTTGAACTTGCACTTTTCAAGAAGATGTACAGACAGCCAATGAAGATACGAGAAGTTCAGACTCTGTAAACAGGAAGTGCAGATGAGATAACAGTGAGAGACCGCCACAGTCTTCAGATGGGCTAAAATGGAGGAGACTGGCAGTCTGTAGCGTGGAGCATCCGGAATGCATATCCTAACTGAGGGGAGCGTAACTTGGTAGCGACATGTTGAAGAATTGTCGGGAGTTGTACCGACGTTGAAGATACACCTTCCTTGTGAACCAGCATCTGTCTTCTACATATAGCTATGTGTGGATGATGGTGCCAAGATCTGTGTATCGTCATGTGCGTTATTTGTTAATGTCCCAGTTGAATGCCTCCCATGTGGTCATCAACAGTAGAATGATTATGGAAGTTGTGGCGGATTCGTACACTGTCCCACGATAGAAGCGAGAAAATTGAAGCCCCATGCGACGCAGTAATAATCTCACAGATTTAACGTGGAGTCAAAGATGCTAGACATAGCAGCATCCAAACTGCATGATTTTGCCAAATACAATTTTAAACGGGTGTCAGGAAGAAGGAAAGCCATTGTCTTTGCGGAAGAAGATGGGATTCATAACAGAGAGAGGCACTATGGGCATTTGTGAAGATGCTGGCATCGCCTTGTTTCATGATGTCGGTGGTGGGTCCCTGGATTTGTCCACTCTGATAATCCTTCAAGCTGCAATGTCTTCAGTAGCTGGATTTATTTAGTACATCACATTTATACTAGTATTTGGATATCGTTTTCCTTTACAGCTAGTGTCCAGTTTTTATTCAATTCACTTGTAAGTGTTAATCTTTTCATTGAAAGTCAATGTGGTTTTTGAGCCAGCTCTTTGCCCCTCCCCCAGTCTAGGTTTTCTGGAGAAAGTCGTGTGTCTCTGACAGCTGCAGACCTCATTACTCCTCCTTTCCTCTATGTTCTTTAAGTTTTCCAAGTGTAGAAAGGGACCTCTGGGCAGTCTCCCGCACCTTCTTAGGGGTCATTGAGGTCACACTTATTTTCATAATTGTACTAAAACATAATTTGCCCTTTCTCCTCTTGTTTTTTCAGAGCGTACAATAGGGTTTTTCAGAGGCTTCATGACAGAGCCCCAGTTACTTGAAAAGACTATTAAAAACTCCTCTTTCCAACTAGATATCTGTGTAAGACTTAATTGTGTCCATATACCGCAGCCAAAACAACGTATCACAATGGAATGAATTCAGAAAGCAGATCTGAAAATCCAGCTGCCTTCCTTGAAGCCAGACCTTAAAGAAACTTGTAAAAATAGGATGGTGCCAATAGTTTTTGTTTTGAGAAATACAGTTATTTTTAAAGATACATTTATTAACACATAATGGATTTGTTTTGTCCTTTTCAGTGATTTTTTTTTGTGAGAGAGAAAGAGAGTGCATGTGTGTGAGCTGGGGAGCAGCAGAGGGAGGGAAGGAGGGAGTGAGAGAGGGAGAGAGAGAGAATCTTAAGCAGGCTTCATGCCCAGCTCAGAGCCGTTTGTGGGGCTCCATCCCACAACTGTGAGATCTTGACCTGAGCTGAAATCAAGAGTTGGACGCTTAACCGACTGAGCCACCCAGGCGCCCCATCCTTTCATTTAAAACCCTTTTCTTGTAATTTCTAATATGGTGAATACTGATAAATACCACTCATGAACAATTACACTTTGGGGTTTTAGATGGTAAGAGGTCCTGAACAAAAATTTTAGAGGATTATCACTTCATACAGCAGTGGTTTTCCCAGGGGGTTTTAAAGATACTGATGCCTGTGTCCTGTCCCATAAATTGTGATTAAATTGGGTATGGGGTGTTACATAGGTTTGAAATTTCTAAATGATCTCTAGATCATTCTGATGTGTACATAAGTAGAAAAATAATTGAGTTTTCAGAAAGTAAGTTTTTATTTTGAAGCAGTCGTAGACTCAGGAAGTGGTAGAAGTAGCACAGAAAGGTCACATGCACTCTTCACCCAGATTTACCCCCGTGGCAACATTTTGCGTGACTACAGTGCATTTGTCCAAACCAGAAAACTGATGGCGGTGCCGTCTGTAGACTTCACTCAGATTTCGCCATTTTCTACATGAACTCATTTGCGTGTTCTGTAAAACTTCGTCACGTGTATGGTTTGGTGTCACCACTGCATCAAGGCACATGATTGTTTCGTCACTATGAAGGAAATCTTCAGGCTCCTTTGTGGTCGCTACAGTTATTTTTGTATGTTGATTTGTATCATGTGGATTTGTTGGATTTGTGTTTTAGTTCTAGTAGTTTCATTGTGGATTCCTTAGGACTTTCTGCGTATAGGCTCATGACCTGTTCTATATCAGTTCTCTAGTGATGAAATTGATTAGCCAGTTTTACTTCGTATCTGACCTGGATGTTTTCCCTTCCTCTCTTTCTTTTTTGCCTTATTGCAGTGGGTGAAACCTCCATTAGTATTGAATAGAAGCGGTAAGAGCGGGCATTCTTGCCTTGTTCCTGAGTTGTGGGGGAAGCATTCAGCCCTTCTTCATTAAGTATGATGTTGGTTGTAGGTTTTTTGTTGATGCCCTTTACGAGGTTGAGGAAGGTTCCTTGAATCCTTACTGTGTTGGGAGTGTTTAATCACAGATGGGTGTTAGGTTTTGTGAAATATGTTGTCAGCATCTATTGAGATGGTCATGTAGTTTTGTCCTCTTGTAATATATATTACACTAATGGATTTTGGGGGGTTAAACCAACTTTGCATTCCTGGGATAAGTCCCATGTGTTCATGGTACATAATCCTTTTTATATGATCCTGGATTTGGTGTGTTAATATTTTGTTGAGGATTTTTGCATCTTTAATCAGGAGTGATATTGATCTGAAGTTTTTTGGTAATGTTTTCATCTCTTTTTGGTGTCAGTAAAACTGACTTCATAGAATGAGTTGGGAAGTGTTTCCTCCTATTTTCTAGAAGAATTTGTGAAGGATTGGTTTTGCTTTGGTACTTTAAATAGATGCGTGGGAAGCCATTTGGACCTGAGCTTTTCTTTGTGGGAAGAGTTTTAATTATTAATCCAGTCTGTTAACTTGCTACAACCGAATTCAGCTTTTCTCTTTCTTTTTTTAGTCAGTTTTGTTAATTTATATGTTTCCAGGAATTTTCCTTTTCATCTGAGTTGCCCAGTTTGGTGGCATACATTTGTTGGTTATTCCTTTATAATTGATTGGTGATAACTGACATTTTCTATTTCATTTCTGATTTTGCCAACTTGTACTTTACTCTCCTTCTATCTTGGTCAGTTTCAAGGTTTGTCAGTTTTGTTGACCCGCCTCCATCTAGGTAGTATTTAACCTCAAAATTGTTTAAAAGTGATAATTATCTGATGTCTGTGATTAGACCATGGAATTTTAAGATGATGATTGTCTGGGATTGTCTTTTGAACATGAAATGGATACTTAGTCCCTGTAAAAACAACAGGAGAAAAACTAGATTAAAATACAAAAGTAGAGGTACCTGGGTGGCTCAGTTGGTTAAGCATCCGACCCTTGATTTTGGTTCAGGTCATGATCCCAGGGTCTTTGGATTGCTTTCTGTGTGGGGCTCCGTGCTGAGCGAGGAGCCTACTTGCGANCTGATGAATGATTAAGTAAATTATTATAATTATTATTTTTTGCTTACCTTTTATTGGGTCATTTCGGATGGTAGACAAATGAAATTCAAATATCTCAGTGTTCCATGGATTAAATAAGTGAGTAATCTGGGTCTAGACAAGTGCCAGTGTTAGAAAATAAGGTTGAAAATAATATTTCTCCTTTATTGAGGAGACACATTTTAGGCTCTTTTGCACATATAACATATTCCCACATATATTGTCTCCTTGCTTATTTACCATTATTATTATTTTTTTGTCTCTGTGAATTCCTGATAAAAACAAAGGAAAAAAAGAAAAAGGTCAATTATCTTGCAGTCCCCCCTCCGACCTCCCTTGCAGTGATTTATAGACATGATATATACCCCATGCAATGACCCTTTTCTACCAGGAGGTGACATTCCTCATGGTGAGTGTAGACCCCGATTATGCATGGTCATCAGAAATGAATGAACCGGGAACGCAAAGGAATGAATGAGTCCAGAGAAAATGAAGCCACATCCTGCTGAAAAACACATGATTTCCAGATTGACTGCATTTCTGAACACTCAGATGTTGAACATTGGAGATGCCTGCATTTCCAGTAATTTCTTCCTGGGTTTTTTTGGCTTCCTAGCATATAAGATGTTATTAAAAAATAGCCTCTTAAGCCTTTCCTTTTAGAAGAGTATTGGGATAGATTCATTAATATGAGTGTGTCTGGAAGTGGGCTTTTTCCGAGGTGCTGTAGCATAACATGGGTTAAAAATATGTGCAGTTTCCATTTGTGTCAGGGACACTGGAAAGAATCTCTGTGAATGGAGATTCAGACTCTCAATGGGCTTTGTATAAAACTGGCCAAGCATTAGATTCATATTCTTTCATAGATCCAATTAGCATTCAAATATTATTTCTGAAGTGTTGGATTGAACATATCTTAGTGCTGCTTGACATTCCCCACCAACTTTCTCCCTCCCTCTGCCCCCCAAGTTTTCTAGTTACAGCCTCAAATTATTTCTAGTAATTTTGGAATTTCTTTTCTTAAAGATTGCATTTGTTTTTACAGGCATTGATGGTTAATGAAACCCTTACTTCTCTGGAGGGATGGAATGTGATTTCTCTTCCTAAATTGAGTAGAATTTGATTTATCCCAGCCTTCTGGTTGAAGTGCTAAAATAAATCAGAAGATTCAGCAAATTGAAAGTTCCCAGAATTTTTGAAGTGGTACAGATACGAACAATCAACTAGATGAAGCAAATTTTTGGAAAGTTGAAGGAATAGAAGCCCAGAGCGCTTTTGAGTTGACCAAAGCACTTTCATCTGTTTCCCTTTCCTTTCCCCCAGATACAGAAATGATAAATGCTGCATCTTAAGGTTCTATTTTACTGCTTTCTTTCTGGATCCAGAGTACTGAAGCTAATCCAGCATGGTTCTGTAACTTTTTTTAGTCACTATTATTTTCTTGCTGCTGTATATAAGTTGCTTCGGTTAGCTTCAGTTTTCTTAATTTGCTGTTTTTCCTTTCCAGTGAGGTTTCCTCTATGTATGTATGTATTTAATAGCTTTTGTATCCACAGTTTTGCTTTGGCTGATAATTGTTCCTTTGGGAAGGAAAGTAAGGGGCAGACTTCATAAACTCATATTGTGGTAGAAGGAAGCAGTAGATGAGTTTACTGTGGATGTCGGAGAAGGACAGGGAGTACTTGCGAGTGACAGGCTAGGGTAGAGAAATCAGTTGAAACCCTTCCATCTTGTTCCAAACAGGCTCATTCCCTTTTGTAGCTGCTTGGTGTTCTAATGAAAAGTTACTGTTAATCTAAAAGAATTAAAACAGCCCATTATTTTACCAGCAAAATGGGTTTATTCGGGGATAGCAGAGATCAGATTGCAGTCTGAGACGTGCGGTCTGTGGCAGGCACGGTCCACAAACGACGGAGAGGAATGTTAGTTTATTGAGAAGGAGGAAGTTGGGAGGGATTGTTTGGAACCGAAAGCCCCTCCGAGAGAAGCAGGAGTTCAGGATGGTGACGGGTTCTCACTGGCTGACTTGCAGGGGTAGCTGATTTCTTGTAGGAGATGCAATGTCTGTCTTTTCCTGTTGGGACCTGTAATTGACACTTCTTCCTGTAATTGATGTCAAGTGGGCCAGCCTCGCCTTTCTGGCCTCCCTGTCCCATTTTAGTGAGCTTTCCCTTTACTCATTTTCACATTACAGAACCACCGCTCTTGAGGGTAAGGGGTCCCAAGTTATCATGTTGTCGATGGAAGATAATCAGAGCTTCCTGGCTCTTTTGTTTTTAGTTACTTTTCCTAGAGATTCTTCGACAGTCATTTGCGACAAACGGGGCTTTGGTATCAGAAGAACCGAGGGGGCTGTTTGGGATGTTGAGGAGGAAGGGATATATGTATTGGTGCTTTGGGGTGGGATGTTAGCAGGTGTGGATTGGAATATGTTCGCTTTTGGGACTTACAATCAGGAGTAAAAGGCAGTTTGTTTGACTGTTTGGCAGGTTTGTGGCTCTAGGCACTGAATTCTGTAGTACCTCAGATTTCCCTTTACGAGTCCTTCAACCAAATCTGTTTCACCTGTAGCAGATGTACGGGGTTTTAGGGATGCCTTCTGCACTTGCTCATTTCTAGCTCACTTAATGCTTCTAGTCTTTTTTTTTTTTTTTTTAACTGATTTCCAACATATGCTGTCTTTTTGGAACAGTGGGCTGTGCGTAAATGCAATCGTATATAGAAGGTTCCTGATTAGACCTACCCCATGGTAGGTGTCAGGCTCAGGGCTGCATGATTGGTTGCCTCTAAGACTGGCTGAGACAGAACTGCAGCCCAGTCAAGAGCCAGGGGGGGTTCTGGGGGCAGACTCATTGGGTTCAAGTCCTGGCTTTGCCATTTATTAGCAGTGTGGTTTGCGGGGCATTTGCCAACTTCGGTGAGCCTTGCTCGTCTCATCTATAAAACAGTAACTACCCCATAGAGTTTGAAGGAGTAAAGGAGAGCACGTAAATAATAAATAAAGAGTTGAGAGTGAGGTATCAAGAATAGAAACCTGCCCAGCAGCCGGCAGAATAGAGGACAACAGCAAGGATGAGAACATTCTTGAGAAAGTTTCAGATCTGCGTGTGCCGTGTTGACCACACTTTGGAAATGAGGGTCACAACCACCTCGGTGTCCTTTTTAGGTATTAGAAGTAATAGGGGAGAATTATGCAGGGATGATTTGTCAACCAGAAAGGTGGTGACAGGCCTCTTTACAGATGTTTAAAACAGGGCGGGAAGAAAGCCGTGCCGAGTTAGTGATCTGGGGTCTCTGTGCAGAAGCAAGGGAGAGCCCTGGTGCTGTGGTTTGGGCAGTTCGTGTGGGTAACTTGNAAACAGGCTCCAGGCTCTGAGCTGGCAGTCAGCACAGAGCCCGACGTGGGGCTCGAACCCACGAACCGCGAGATCATGACCTAAGCGAAAGTCGGACGCTTAACCGACTAAGCCACCCAGGCGCCCCTACAGTGTTAAGTGCCTTAACCATAGGGTGGAATTTGATGTTTACACTCAGAAGGCAGCTTACTGTTCAGATGATTCCGGTTTGCCTGTTCTACATGATTCCGGGGCAAGTTGCAGAGGCAATGGGGAGCCAGCAAAGATGCGAAAAAGTATAGTCATTTTCCTTAAATGGGTGAGAGAAAGACTCACATGGTCACCCAGCGACCTGTAGAGAGTTCCTGATGGGGATGCAGGGCTCTTTCTCCTAGAGACTGTCGTGCTGGTGGTCTGTCTGTGCCCACGAGTAGTTCGCCAAGGAGGTGAGGTGGAAGTTGGACTCCAGGGACCCTCAAACCCAAGTGGGAACTGTTTTCTGCCGGGTAGTGTTTTCATAGAACATTCCAGATTCTATTAAAACAGCGTTTATTTTTATAATTATTAATTTGATCATATTCTTTGTTTTTGTTTTTTCTTTAGACAGTTTTTCAGGAGGGTGGACCTGAACACACAGTGCTGTGGGGTTTGCACTGTGTTTTTTTCATTTGTTAATTAATTAATTTTTACAAAATTTCTTAATAATTTTTGAGTGAGCCCCGTGTTTTTATTTTTCTTTTTAAAGTTTGTTCTTCTACTTTATTGGTTTTTTTCATCATGGTGTGTATACTTTTTAATCGCCCTCCCCCCCACCACCTCCCCTCTGGTAACCCTCTCTTCTCTATAGTTAAGAATCTGTTTCTTGGTTTGGCTCTGTCTCTTTTTTTTCTTTTGCTTGTTACATTTCAGTTATTTATTTGTTTTTAATGCTTATTAATTTTTGAGAGACAGTGAGAGACAGCACAAGCGGAGGTGGAGTCGAGAGAGAGGGAGACACAGAATCGGAAACAGGCTCCAGGCTCCGAGCTCTCAGCACAGAGCCTGACATGGGGCTTGAACTCAAAAACTGTGAGATCATGACCTGAGCCAAAGTTGGATGCTTAACTGACTGAGCCACCCGGGAGCCCCTCAGTTTAAATTCCACATATGAATGCGACCACACGGTATTTGTCCTTCTCTGACTTATTTTGCTTATATTCTCTAGCTCCATCCATGTTGTTGCACATGACAAGATTTCCTTCTTTATGGAATGTTCCAATGAGTAATGTTCCAGTGCACACGTGTGCTCACACACACACACACCCAGACCCACACACCCAGACACACGCACACCACTTTTTATCCATTTAACAATCGATGGACGCTTGGGTTGCTTCCATTGTTTGCCTTCGTAAATAATGCTGCAGTAAACATAGAGGTGCATGTATCTCTTTGAATTAGTGGTTTTGTATTTTTTGGGTAAATACCCTGTAGTGCAGTTGCTGGGTCGGAGGGTAGTTCTCTTTTCAGTTTTCTGAGGACCCTCCACGCTGTTTTCCACAATGGCTGTTTGTGTTGCCACCAGCAGTTGCTCCACCCTGGCCGACACCTGTGGCTTCTTGTGTTGTTGATTTGAGGCAGTCTGGCAGGTGCGGGGAGATACCTCTTTCTGGTTTTGGTTTGCATTTCCCTGGCGATGAGTGATGTGGAGCATCTTTTCAAGTATCTGTTGGCCATCTGTACGCCTTCTTTTGGGAAGTCCACATCTCGTTTTAAAATTGCATTATTTGGGGGTTTTGTGGTGTTGCGTTGTATCGATTCCTTAGATAGTTTGTATCTTAACCCTTTGTTGGATATGTCATTGCAGATATCTTTTCCCATTCTGTAGGTTGCCTTTTAGTTTTGATTGTTTGCTGTGCAGAATCTTTTTATTTTTTGATGTGCTCCCAGCAGTTTATTTTTGCTTTTATTTTCCTTGCCTCAGGAGACAGATCTAGAAAAATGTTGCTATGGCCGATGTCAGAGAAATTACTGCCTGTGCTCTCTTCAAGGATTTTAATGGTTTCAGGACTCACATTTAGGTCTTTAGTCCATTTTGACTTTCTTTTTGTGTATGGTGAAAGAACACGGTGGTTTCTTTCCTTTTCTTTTCTTTTCTTTATGTGGCTGTCTAGTTTTCCCAGCACAATTCATTGAGGAGACTTTTCCCCACTAGATATTCATTCCTCTTTTGTAGAAGATTAATTGACCAGATAATTGTGGTTTTATTTCTGGATTTTCTGTTTGATTCCGTTGATGTGTGTGTGTCTGTTTTCATGCCAGTACCATACTGTTTTAATCACTACCACTTTGTGATATAACTTGAAATCTGGAAGCGTGATCCCTCCATTTGTTTTTCAAGGGTCCCTTGGCTGTGTGAGGTCTTCTGTGATTGCGTACAAATTTAAGGATTGTGTGTTCTAGTCCTGTGAAAAGTGCTGCTGGTATTTGGATAGGGATCGCATTCAACGTGTAGATTGCTTTGGGTGGTATAGACATTGTAACAGCATCTGTTGTTCTAATGGTTGTGGACTAACTTTGAGTTCCCTTTCTGTGTTACATTTACACAGTATCTATCCCCTTTGCTCTTCTTAAAGCCTTGACAGTCTTTTGAAGCTGCTCTTGCTCTGTCGCAGTTTGCTCTTGTCATTAGGAGGCTGTATAAAAAACCAGTTCTGTCTCTCTGAAGAGCGAGATAGTAATAGGAGTCAGGGGTCTGGGTTGCCACTTTTGTGCCCTGGAAAGGTTTGGAGTGCAGAAGGAAAAAGGCCCACAGAAATGTGGTGTACTCAAAAAGGTCCTGAAAACTCAGTTAAGTACACTTTGGGCTCAGGCATTGACTCTGTGACCTCCTGTAAGATACTGCCTTTTTGCCTAATGTTTACTTAAACCTCTAACTTTTAAAAAAATGTTTTATTTATTTCTGAGACACAGAGAGAAGAGAGACAGCGTGATCAGTGGAGGGTCAGAGAGGGGGAGACACAGAATCTAAAGCAGGCTCCAGGCTCTGAGCTGTCAGCACAGAGCCTGACGCAGGGCTCGAACCCACGAACTGTGGGATCATGACCTGAGCTTAAGTCGGACGCTTAACTGACTGAGCCACTCAGGTGCCCCTAAACCTCTAACTTTTAAGAGGTACCCCTCCTGTTCTCTACCACCCTCAAGTCCTCCCCAGAAGATACTTGGTTTTGCAGGATGATGATCAGCAAACATTGTAGCAAAGGCACTTCCTTCTAGGTGCCCCTTTTTCTCTGGAATCATAGATTAGTTACTTAGTTGCACAGGACCCCTAAATTAGAATGCTGGTGTTTTTTTTCTGTTGCTTTTTCTTGAGGGCTCATGATTTCTGCTGCTGGAAAGCAAATGGAACATCTCAAGATTTTCCAGATCTTTGCTATGAAAATCCCCGACTATGGCAAATGAGAATATTTTATTAATTCCTGGGAAACACCTGCTAAGATACCTCTCTAGGGTGCTTATTCGTAGAGTAAAAACCGTGACTCTAATTTCCATAACTACGCAGTGGATGTAATCCTTATGAAACAGCGGCCGTGGGATCTAGAATGAACACTCTCCAGTCTGTGTTCACCTGGTCAGTATTTGATACGTTCAGTGCAGTGTGTGGAGAGTTCTGATTGTTAACCTGTGGAATTGTTCGTTATAGAAATTTATTAAGGACAGCTGATGGGGGCTGAGTTATAATTTCATTCATTTTTTTTTTCATAATTAACCAGGTAAAAGGATGACAAATAAGGCAATCGTTTTTTAATTGAAGAAAGGAATTACAAAGTATTCTTCAGTTTTATGTTCAGTTATGTAGACAACGTTCACAGGCAGACAGGAAATGGGGTAATTATTCAGGAATTTCAGTCGCTGATATTTGTGTGTTGAAGGTACGTAGGGGAATAAGAGGTTTTATAATCTCTTTGCAAAGTCAGAATTGCCTTGTAAAGGGCCTTACAGAAATTCATAACTGTTTCAGAGCCTTTTAAGTGAAAAAATGAAAAGTTATTACTGCTTCGATAGTTGAGATAGCTCACGCTAGCTGGCCGAGGGAGCGGAGGGATGCCACTCTCCCCTACTCTGGGAGAGGAGAGGAGTGTGGTGGCCAACTCCTTCCTCCCAGTTGGAGCTTCCTTCAGAAAGTACATGACATAATTCTCCCAATCAATAGTGTGGGAAACAAAAAAGGAAGAAAAACTTAAAAAAAAAAAAAAAAAAAAAAAGACAGATGTGCCCTTCTTTANGTGAGTTAGCGCATAATTATAGTAAGTAGTATCTCTAGGTCAAACGGAAGAATGAATTGCTAAGAACTGGGAGGGGCACCTGGGGGGCTCATTCGGTTGAGGCTTCGGCTCAGGTCATGATCTTGCGGTTCGTGGGTTCGAGTCCCGCGTCGGGTGCTGGGCGCTGTGCTGACAGCTCAGAGCCTGGAGCCTGCTTCAGATTCTCTTTCTCTCTCTCCCTCCCTCCCCTTCCCCACTTGCACTGTCAAAAAATAAATGAACGTTAAAAAAATTTTAATAGTAATAAAAAACCGGGAGGGATACCAGAAAGGGATAAAGGGGAGAAAGTACATGGAAATCAAAACAAAAAATCAAACCAAAAAAACCAGAACATGGTTTTGGGATCAAGGAGCTACAGAACTAATGATCTGAATTTAAATAACAGCCACTCTGTTACCCTACCCGGGGATACCTCACTCCGCTTATATGCTCTGCCTGTGGCGCCTTCAGGGTTTGAGCCGAGTCACTTGGACCTGCCTACAAACTAGCTTAAAAAATGACTTGGTAAGTTATGATTTGCTTACAGTCATAAGTCAGAGAGAGGTAATTTTGTTTGGTCAGGCAGTCACCTGGGGGGAGATGAGATAGAAGCATAATGTATGATACTGCCCTTGGTAGGCAGGGACCCTTTCTTCCTGGTCTGACTGATGAGCTAGTTTCTGGAAGGCAGAAGACTGGTTCTTTTCATCTTAGAGTGTGACGTAATACCTTACATACAGTAGGAGCTCAGTAATCGCTGTGGATGCTGTACATTTGGTTAGCATTCACTGGTGAACTGCACATCGCCCATGTGCCTATGTACCCAGAGTGAGCTTATTCTGGGAAAACTATTGACCTTTTATTGCTTTACTGTGTGTGTATGTTTCATCGACATTATACTGTGACCCGAAGATGCGTAATGAAAGGCATTGCCATACTGTATGTTTGATAGCTTCTAACGTGAGTGGAGGTAACAGCTGTGGGTGGTGCGGTAGAAATCTCATGTCCTAGACCTTGGCAAGTTTGAGATTGTTACCATGCGTTCTGTTGCATTTGATTTTTTTTTTTTTATTGTTTTAAAACTTCCCAGCAATTTGGGATTGTATGATAAACAGACAGGGCGCTGCACTTGTGTGGCCTAGAACCTGGGTTGTGTGCTGGTTTGACTCATGCTTGGAGGGGACTTCATTTAATGCCTAATCTTGACTTTGTTGATGACGTTTTCTGTAATGAAGTGTAATGTTTCATGCTTGGCTTCTATTGTTTTTCAGTATATGTGCTGCCGAAGCGAGCACACTTCTATTGTTTTTCAGTCATTCTTTGAAAGACCTCCTCCACTGTAAGATTGTTCGAAAAACATCCTTCTGTGTTTCTCCTAGTTCTTTCGTGGTTTCATTTGGTATATTTCTCTCCCTTTAAGACTTCGTGTAGAATAAGGGCAAGGTAAGGACCTAATTTGGGATATTTATCCCCTTACTTAGTTGTTACAGTAGCATTTAATTAATAACCTTACCCAGTGAATTGAAATGCCACATCCATTTATACTGAGTTCCTTGTTGTATTAGTTACTTCCGGTACTTTCTAATCTGTTCAGTTATTAGGTTTATTTCCTCAGATGTCAGCCCCCACACTGTTTTAACTATTGTAACTTCATAATGTTTCAGTATTTCACAGGAATGCTCTGTACTCTTTAGTCATCTTTTTCAGAATTGCCTTGTCTGCCTTTGCTTGGTTTTCTGTAAGAACTTTAAAATCGCCTTGTCTTGTCCCTAAGGGATTCGTTGGGGGTGCCTAAAAGATCACCTTCCTCTACGATGAATGATCTTGGATTCTTGGAGCCCCATCTGCATTGTAAGTCTGGAGACTTAGAATTTAGTTCTGACATTAACTGACACTGTAATAAAAAAATTAGATTTATGCTTTCTAGTTTTGCAGATGTTTACAGGTGCTTGTATGTATGTATGTATGTATGTATGTATTTAATGTTTTATTTCTCAGAGAGAGAGACAGACAGACAGATAGCGTGAACAAGGGAGGGTCAGAGAGAGAGGGAGACACAGAATCTGAAACAGGCTCCCGGCTCTGAGCTAGCTGTCAGCACAGAGCCCAATGTGGGGCTCGAACCCACAAACTGTGCAATCATGATCTGACCCAAAGTCAGACGTTCAACTGACTGAGCCCCCCAGGCACCCCTATGGGTGCTTTTAAAGAATTATTGTGTACTTGCTGTTTTTCCCCCCCTTAATTTTTCAATCAGTAGATATAACCATTAGAAAATGCCTCAATTTTTTAGCATTGCAGAGGAGCCATCATACTTGGAAAAGTTGGAAACAACCTATTGAGAGTCCTCTAGACTCTTTTCTGTCCTAAAATTCAGTTCTAAATATTAAAAGGGGGTGTATTATCTGTCCAATCAAGGATTGAATTTAAATCTTTGTAGCCACTGAAAGGGCCACCCTACTGAGAGAAGCTGAAGAAATGTTTCTTGGCAAGATCGTTTGTCTGTGTCTTTCTTTTTCTCTGTAAGCAGTTGGTGTTTTGAAAGGAAGCATATTGTCTGGATTTTCAAAGTTCTCTAAAAACAGGATGGGGGAGTGCGTTATTTTCAAAGCCTGTAACACGATTGCATTTTAAGCAGAATTAAGTGCTTTGAAAGCTTGAATGTGTGTTGTCATCGTTGAGGATAACGATTGAAATAGCTGTGTACATATCTTCTTCCCTTTCTGTGTGATGAGTGTGAGGTCTAGCCAGAGCCCTGGACAGCATAATCGGTTTATGGGAGAAGATGGTCAAGGCTGTGATAATTCTCAAAAGTGAAACTTTACATTTTGAAGGGCAAGTCACATCCATAGTTTGTATCATTCTATAACAGATGGGAAAGTAATGGAACAAATGATGAGAGACTATTGGCCTTCATCTGTTGTCAAATGGCAGTCAATGAAGAGATGATGATTTTTTTTTTTTTTTTTTGGCTCTTTTTGGAAAGTTACCTGCAGGATCCGTTGATTTAAAATTGATTTAAAATTGCGTCTGACTTTTGATTTCAGCTCAGGTCATGATCTCACGGTTCGTGAGAGGTTCGTGAGATTGAGCCCTGAGTCAGGCTCTGCACTGACTGCATGGAGCCTGCTTAGGATTCTCTCTCTCCTTCTCTCTTTGCCCCTCCCTACTCACTCCCTTTCTCTCTCTCTCTCTCTTTTAAAATTTTTAATGTTTTTATTTATTTTTGAGAGAGAAAGAGAGACAGAGTGAGTGGGGGAAGGGCAGAGGGAATGGGAGAGAGAGAGAGAAAGAGAGAGAGAGAGAATCCGAAGTAGGCTTCAGGCTCTGAACTGTCAACACAGCCTGAGGGGCTTGAACTCACGAGCTGGGAGATCATGACTTGAGCCAAAGTCAGATGCTTAACTCACTGAGCCACCCAGACGCCCCCTTTCTCTCAAATAAATATTTAAAAATAATAATAAAGTTTCTAAAGGACTTTAAAAAAAAAAACTCTAAAAAATTTATCAGAAATTCTAGAATTCTATACAGAATAATATTCTGAAGTCAAGACTGAAGTTTGGGTTATGTTGAGTCTAATTATACCTGACTCAGTCAATTTTTAAAAAAAATTTTTAATGCTTTATTCTTGAGAGAGAGCATGACTGAGGGAGGAGCAGAGAGAGAGGGACACAGAATCCGAAGCAGGCTCCAGGCTCTGAGCTGTCCGCACTCAAACTCACAAGCTGTGAGATCATGACCTGAGCTGAAGTCGGACGCCCAACGGACTGAGCCACCAAGGGGCCCCAATCTATTTAAGATAGGTAAATAACGTTCTTAAGAAGGAATAAACATGATAATTAGATAAGCTGATATAAATTGCCATTATTGAAATTAGAACGGTTGGAGAAGCGAGTTTAAGAAAACAAAAATATAAGCAGAAAATAATCCCGAGAATGGAAGTCAGTTTATTGGGTCTTCAGATGTTTGTGTGCTGAAAAGGAATAGCATGTCCCAGAAATGTGAGACTTCTTCAGATAAAGCTCTTGAGTTTACATTTCCTTTTTTCAAGAGTCCCAATTCCTCATTCCTGGGAGGGAAACTGGCCCCTTTTGGGTAGTGCCTGCCTTGGCCCAGTCAGCTGTGGGGGGGTGGGGGTCACAAAGCCCAGGGTCTCAAAGGGTCATTAACCCCCCATGTTTCTACTGAAGTCAAACAGTACTTTAACCTTGACTTCTCTTTCAGGTGTCCTCACAGATGATGTTTTGGGAAATATGTGGTTTTTTCCTGAGAGTCCAGTTTGATCTTGTGGACTCTGCAGTCATCAAAAGCTTTAAATTTACAGTTTATACTTCCACCAGTGAAGTGTGAGCGTGCCTGGGGTATCCCCATCCTGGCAAACACTGGGGTTTTCTGTATGTTTTAACCTTCGCTAATCTACTAAGTAAAAATGGTGTAACACATGGTGGCTTTAACTTGCATTTCTTCCACATTACGGAAGGGTGGGCATTTTTGTCATGTCTCTTTTTCCATTAGCTGTTGGGGGGATGGTAACTTCTTTTTGGTTCGGCCACATTGGTGGGCTACAGGGGGGTCTTTTGTAGCGTGTTTGGAAAAAGTTGCGGCTTGTTTTCTACCAGCCATCAGATGAGCACGAGAGATGGTTCATCTGCAGACCGGCTGCGGTGGAGCGGAGTGCCAGGGGCCGGCCGAGCGGTAAAGGGGGGTGATCACAGAGCAGGGTGGCCTGGTGGGAGCCGTCGTGATTGGCAGACAGCACCCCGTTACTGCCGACTGAGTTCGGCAGGGACGGAGGCCTGTATGGTTTAGAAAGTTACTTCCTGGAGGCAAGCTGCAGAGTCTCGTGAAGGCTTAGAGATTTGCGTCTGGTGTGGCATTGCCCACAGATGCATTTGTGTGAGGGGTCCTGCCATTTCACATTAGGCGAACAGTCTGAATGAAGTTGGTACCATGATGCCGCCTTTAGAACGCGTTTGCATATACCTAGTATTTAGACCTTTCCTTTTGTGATTTCCTCCGAGCTCACCAGAGCTGGGCAGATGGATGGATACGTGTCATCCTCTTGAAATTAAATGAAAAGCCACCATGTTACTGTAGGTCGGTTGGGGTGTAGGGGGTTTTCTTCCTCTGAAAGAACGTCAGGGCTCGTGCTTTGGATTGTCTTGAACACAGATGAATATATGCCATTTGGCTGGCTGGTCCTTTAGATTTTAATATTCATGAGCACTGTCATCATGTTTCTTACATTGAATCAAAGCCAAGGTAGGGCTGTCGAAGGCATTTTCGCCTTTCCTTTGCGGTACTTCCTTGACTGGGCTCTCTCTCCACTTCTGGGTTTCTGCCAGTGTAGATGAAGGTTGACTTCATTAGCTCTCCGTGTGCGCCAGTGAATGCAAAACATAAACACGCGTCTGTCCTTGTACGTCTGACTTTCCCCTTCCCCTTTGCACCAGGTCCTGTGGGAAAGCTGAAACTTTCAGACCCGCGTCTGAATGGCATTTTAACAGTATTTCTCATTAACATGCCTTGTCAGTCCTCAATTTGCAAGAAAGGCGCTGTCAGGAATGTTCTTGGTTTGAAGCCTGGATGCTTTGATTTCCATCCTGTTAATTTCTTATCCGTGTCCCTCTGCTGAGAAACGCCCTCGCCGCCCCCTCCCCCCCCAGCCGTTTAATCACATTCAGAAGAAAAAGTAAAACTTCTGATAGCTTTAGAAAATTGTTCGTGTATTAATAAGATTGCCACCTCTTCTTCTCTGCATAAAGATGTAAAACAGCATATACTTTTGCTTCAGCAATTTCTCTGAATTCTGACCTTTTTTATTTGAGGGAAAAAAACTAAAGGAAGGCATAAGGTAGAAAATTGTTGATTATTCTCTTTAAATGTCTTTCCTCTTACAGATGTGTCTTTAAGTGTAGGTTTTAAACCAGAAATATCCCCTAAACGTTTACTCACAGAAAGTAATCTGGAAGAGATTTACGTGCACAGCAGATCTGCATGAGATCACCGGATGAGGTCACCAAGGGAAAGGTCCAAGTAAACACATCTAAAATCTGGTAATCTCGTAATTCCCCGGCGCATTGGAAGTTGATAGGTACTATAGAGAAAAATAAACCATTAAAGATGTTGCAATTCTGCGTGGGGTGGGGTCAGAGAAGATGATATGTGAATAGAGATTTGAAGGAGGCTGAGGGGTGTGGGGTGGGTGGGGAGGAACATTCCAGGAGAGGTCATAGCCAATGCAGAAGTCTTCCTCTTGGGAACGGCTGCCCCCTGGTGTGTGGGGGGAACTGGCCTAGGGAGGCAGCTGGGACTGAAGTAGAAAGGGGGAGGGGAGTAAGGGNNACTAAGGGGAGGGGTGAGGGGAGGGGGAGAGATGAGGACAGGGTGGTAAAGGGAGGGAAGGAGGCAGGTCACATAGCTATCTTCTAGGTCATTGTCAAGCTTTTGGCTTTTACCTAAATAAGATGAACAACGATTAGAGGGTTTTGAATGGAGGGAGACATGATCCGACTTCCCCTTTGACAGAATTGCACTGGCTTCCATCTGGAAGACAACAGGAAGCAGAGCAGGGTAGAGGCAGGAGACCAGCGGGAGTTCTCTGGTGAGAGCCGCCTGATCCTGGCCCTGGGTTGGGATGGGAGCCGTGGTCTGATTTTGATACATTTAAAAGGCAGAGCCACCAGTGGGATTTGCTGTTGGATCCCACGTGAGGTATGTGAGGGAGAGAAGTTACGATGCCTGGTGGGTTTTTTTTTTTTAATATTTATTTATTTTGAGATAGAGAAAGAGTACGTGAGTGGAGGAGGGGCAGAGGGAGAGGGAGAGAGAGGCCCAAGCAGGCTCTGCTGTCAGGCGCAGAGCCTTCTTGTTTCAGATACAGAGAGGTTGTTTTCACAGAGTGTTTCTTAGGATGTTGTACAGCTTGTCTCCGTATTTTCAGTGCTTCCCTTCAGTCCTTTCACGAAGTGAGCAGTCTGGCACTCGCACAACGGGGAGTGGTCTGTCAATTTCAATGGCGTTCTGAGCCCTGTGTCTGTTCCCGTGTGATTTTGCGGGAGTCCGCGCCTTGCGCTGTGGGGGGATTGGTTCAGTGAGTGAATGAACTTCGGTGAATGTGCATGTGTGTCTGTGGGGGTGGATGGTTGTACTACAATGAAGATGGGAAATGTGAAAAATACCATCTCAGCTGGTAGACAGAAGGATCACCTGTCTTGTGAGATTCTCTGCTTTCAGCATTAGTTGGAGTTCATCTTGGCTCACAGCAGCTCAGCAGACGCACAGGCTTCCTTAACCATGTTACTTTCTGGTCCTTCCTGAGTTTCTGGGTTTGGGAGTGGGGAGGTACCAGGTTTAGGGAAAGTTCTGCCTCCCGTGAGAAACCATCGAGGGCCCACGCGCTTCCTGTCTATAATTACACTTTCATTTTCCTGGACCACTTACTAAACCACCTGAAATTCGCTTTGTTTTAAATGTTTATTTCACACTGTTTTTACTATGAATCTTGAGGTTTATTTCTTTTAAATCGATTCCAGATTTGTTTACATAATTGGTGTATATATTCTCTTATTATATCACCTGTTAATGTTTGTCTTATTAGCGTTTTAGTCCATTTCTGATTATCTTGCAGGTTGATTTACCCACCCTTCCTGGGCTGCTTTCCAGTAGAAGGCAAGCTTCACAAAAACAAGAAATTGTCTTTGACTGCGTTTTATCCCCAGTACCTAAGTAATAGTCCATAATTGGTATTCAGTAAATAGTCTCACATAAATAAATACTGTAGACACTATTTTATATGCTTTAAAATGTTCAGTGTCCTAAGTCCCGTAATTAAAAAGTCTTCTGAAAGACTACCTAGGCGGTTGCATAATAACTTATTTTATAGATCTAATTTAATTTTGCTTTAATTGAATTATTTTGTTTGGTTATTTAGTTTCTTCTGTGTTATTATTGGAAATAACATTGAAGGGAGGGCATCTCTATATATAGATCGTTGCCCACTTTTGTATTTATTCCTTTCAGGTATCTTACTGAAAGAATTATTAGTTGAAATAATTTAAGTCTGAACACGGACTGACAACAGAGGTATAACAATTTACACCCCCATTAACATTTTAAAAGAGGCCCCTTCTAGAATTTGTTCTCCAATGCTGTTGTCTTCTCGTTTTCTACTCTTTCCCTTTGGCAGTCTCATCAATTGCTGCTTTTACAGCTGGTGCTGGTGATTTGTGGCCTCTTACCTCAGGCCCTAACTCTGTATGTACTAGATCCTGGAGATTCCCTGTACCTCGAGTTCACGTTCCCCAACAGCATAATGATTACCTCTCCATCAAAACTGCTCCCTGCTGCTCTCTTCCCTTTTGAGGTAAATGAAAGTAACATCTTTGTGGGCGCCCAAGTTGAAAATGTGGGCGTGATTCTCAAGTGCTCCCTTTCCTCTTTATCCTTAACTAGTTGTTACATGCCCCTTGATTTCCGTGCTCTTTGCTCCTCCTTTGGTTTAAGTTTATTACCACCTCTTCCCTGGACTATTAGATTATTGCTCTACCTTCCTCCATCACTTTTCTCTGGTGGATCATCTTTACTGCCAAAGCTGTCTTCCTAAAAGGCCCATTTCTGTTGCTGTCCTAATTAAACTCCTTCAGACTCTCCCAGTTGCTTATAGACTGAGGTTTGAACTTCAGCAGAGACTGTGCTCTGCTTGCCCTCCACACAATCCGCCCTTCATCATTTCTTGTAATGAGGGATTTTCCTCCTCCTCATTCTCCAGGTGTGTTAAACCCTTGGAGTTCCACCTAGGTGTCTTAACTCTTGTCCCTCAGTGGCTAGACTCTGTCCCTCACTTACTCATTTAACATTCATTTGTAAATTCAGCTCCAAGAAGACTTTCTTACTGACTCTTCTAGTGATAGCTTCCTTTTCTGTACAATGACGGGTGGTATTTAAGCACTTCTGTGACAGAATCTTCAATATCAGTGTAGGTAGTACTCATTTATAGTTTGTATGCCAGGCTGTGTCATTGAGTCTTGTTTGTCCTTGATTCCATGGCACATAACAGAGAGACTATTGGAGAAAAAAATATTTAACAAGTATTAGTTGAATTAATGAATATCTCAATGGAAACATACTTAAAGTGGATGTCTTTTTAGTGTTCATTCTTTCTGCATCTGTCTGGTGAGTATCATTTCCACTCAATCTGAAGAACTTCAGCATCTTTTGTAGTATGGATCAGTTCAGCTTTGGTTTATTGGAAAATGTCTTTGTTTTGCTTTCTTTTTATTTTTAAATAATTATAGTCTCACAGGAAATTTCAAAAAATTACAGTCCCATGTACCGTTGGCCCAATTTTCCCAAATCGGGACATCTGGTGTTCCTGGTACTTACAATAGCAAAACCAAAAAATTGATATTAGTATATTTCTGTTAACTAGGCTACAGATCTTATTCACTGTTCAGCGTATTTTCAGTTACATTGTGTGTGTGTGTGTGTGTGTGTGTGTGTGTTCTGAACAATGGTATTACATGTAAATTTGTGTAACCACTGCCACAATCAAGATATGATACTGTTCATCACTGGATAAGATCTCCCTTGTGTGTTTTTTTTTTTTTTTTTTTGTAACCTCATCTACTCTACCCCCTACACCCTGTTCTCCATGTCTGTAGTCATGTTGTTTTGAGACTGTTACATACATTGAATTATACCGTATGTAACCGTGTGAGACTTACCTTTTTCATTGAGCAAAATACTCTTAGTAAAAAATGGGCAGAGGACCTGAATAGACATTTTTCCAAAGAAGAGAGACAGATGGTCAACAGACACGTGAAAAAATACTCTCCCTCACTAATCATTAGGGAACTGCAAATCAGAACCACAGTGAGATATCACCTCATAGCTGTGAGAATGCTGCCATCAGAAACACAAGACATAACTAGTGTTAGTGAGGATGTGGGGAAAAGGGAGTCCTCCTACACTGTTGGTGGGAATGCACACTGGTGCAGCCCCTGTGGGAGACAGTATGGAGGCTCCCCAAAGAATTTAAAAATAGAACTACCATATGATGCGGCAGTTTTGGTTCTGGGTATTTATCCAAAGAAAAAGCAAACACTATTTCAGAAAGGTATATGCAGCCCCGGGGTCACTGCATTATAATCTGCATTCACAGATTATTCACAGTGGGAACAGCCTGAGGTGCGCGCGCGCGTGCTTGTAGGGATTATCACTCAGCCCTAAAAAGAATGAGATCTTGTCATTTGCAACAACACGGATGGACCTACAAGGTATGCTAAATGAAATAAGACAGAGAAAGACCTTGTGATTTCACTTGTATGTGGAATCTAAAGAACAAAACAGACAAAGGAAAACAAATAGACTCATAAATACAGAGAACAAACTGGTGGTTGCCAGAGGGAAGGGGTAGGGGAAATTAAGAGATACAGACTTTCAATTAGAAAATAAGTAAGGCACAGAGATGAAAAGTATAGCGAAGGGAATATAGCCAACGGTACTGTAATGACTCCATATGTGACAGGGGTAGTTACCTTGGTGATAATTTTATAATGTATGTAAATATCTGATCACTATGTTGAACACCTAAAACTAATATAACACTGTGTGTCAGCTGTACCTCCGCTAATAAGAAAGTTTCACCAAGCCCACGATAATAAAATAAAACTATGTGGGTGTGGCACTGCTTCTGCAGAAGACACAAATCTGTCTTCACTGGAAATCATGTTCTGCAGCTGTGATCGAAGAGTGGGAATAAGGTGAAGCAAATCATCACATTCGGGATGTCTGAGTAATACCGTTTTGCAAGATGAGCTCCATCTTAATTTACAGAAACAATTTTAGGTAAAGTCAAGTGAATTAAAAATTTTAAAAAGCGAATTAAAAATAAACTGCATGAGTGAACAGATTCCCAGTTCAAGAGGTGCTAACAACTGAAAGTGAACTCCCGTTTTCTTCATTGGCTATATAATCTATAAGCATTTGGGGAAATTAAAATAGTGTTAATATTTTTTGTTATATTTCTAAATATCTGTAATAGTACATAGGCCCACTTAATAAAAAGACGAGCAAGAAATACAGTCAGAATGTGGTACTGAGAGCATGTTTGTAAGCCATGTATTAGTGGATCTCATGTCTTGCATCATGATGAAATTTTATAACGAAAACAATCCGGAATGCCCTCACAGTTCGTTCAGAGTGTTGTCTGTATCAACAGTTCTTCCTTTTTACTGCTGAGTAGTAAGTCATTGTACGGATTCACCAGAGTTTGTTCAACCATCTACCCAAATCACATGTGAGCTGTTTCTAGTATGATGAATAAGGCTGCTGTGTTCACATACGGTTTTTGTATGGAAATAAGTTTTAACTTCTGTAGAATAAATCCCTAGAAGTGGGATTACTGGGTCCAGTGGCATGTGCGTATTTAGTTTTGTAAGAACTCGCCAACGTGTTTTCCAGAGTAGCTGTACCATTTTACATCCCCATGTAATATGAGTGATCCAATTCCTCTGGACTCTCCTCAGAACTAGGGTTTATCACTATTTTTTATTTTAACTGTCCCGGTGTGTGTGTCATGATCTCTCACTGTGCTTCTAATATGTATTTCCCTAATGGCTAATGAGGTTGACCAGTGATGTTGGCTATTAATGGTACTAATGACTGCCATCTGTGTCTCCTCTTCGATGAAGTGTTTCCTTATGTCTTTTGCTCATTTTATACTTGTTTGCTCTTTCTTCTACCTGTTGAGTTTTGTGGTTCTTTATATATTCCAGATAGGAGGCCTTTGTTGCATATGCAGTTTCCAAATATTTTCTCCCTTCTTTCTCTTTCTGCCCCTCCCTTGCTGTCTCTCTCTCTCTCTCAAAATAAAGAAACTAAAAAAAAAAAAAAAAAATCTGTGTGAATTTTTTCTCATGTAAAAAATGTTTTTTTCTCCTTCCTCAGCATTCTAAACATGTCATTCCATTGCATTCTGATTGTCACTATTTTTGATAAAATGTCCCTTTCTTCCATGTAATTCATATTGCTGTTCCCTGTACTCAGTGTGGCCTTTGTCCTGTGGTGGCTTTGCATATTTTCTCTTTCTCTCTGGCTTTCAGCAGTTTGGCTCTCGTGTGCCTAGATGTGGTTTTCTTTGTATTTATCCTCCTTGGAATCGAGAGAGCTTTTTGGATCTGTGGGTCGATGTCCTTCGTCACAGTCTGGAAAGTGCTGAGCCCTTGTTTCCTCAGATATTCCTTCCGTCCCATCCTGTGGGACCGTCACCGTCTGGGGCTCCAGTTACGCTTGCAGTCGAGCCATTTGATATCGTGACACAGATCCTGGGAAACGTGGTTGTCGTTTTTACATTGTTTCTTTTTTCTCTTCAGATTTGCAGGACCTTCTGCTGTTGCCAGTTTGCCGTTAAGCTCATTGAAGTGTTTATTTCAGAAGTTGTAGTTTTCACGTCTAGCTTTTCTGTTCAGCTGTTTAGTTTCTGTTTTATTGTGCTGAAATCCTTCCCTGTTCACGTTCATCTGCCCTTTCTCTCCTACAAGATTCTTTAGTACATTGAGCATAATTGTGTCTGCTGATTGCAGTATCAGGGTCATATATGGGTCTGTCTCTGTTGACCATTTTTTCTCTTTCTTATGAATCATATTCTTGTTGGATGATTTTATTGTGTGGTGGTCATCGTGTGTAATAAACAGGAAGCACTGGAGAATACCCCGAGATAAGGGCTTGTCCCTTTTCTGGTCTTGCTGCTAACATGAGGGACTGAGCTGGCCCTGGACTCTGCTGGGGCAAGAGTTAGAGTCACATCATCATTAGCTTCAGATATTTTGAGAGTGTGATCGAGACATCATTTTCAGCAGAGCTTCAGAATGATCCCAGGAAGACCTTGAAGACTTCTGTGCTTTAGAGCTAGGCTGCCAACTTCGTGTACAGTGGCGGACTCTCTCTTTGTTTTGTAGCTTGGCTGCTGGTTTTGGGGACACTGATGAGTCCTCGTTGCTCTCCAGTCTGTGGCTTTTCTTCTCTGGAGATCTGTCTCTGCCCTGCTGTTTCTTAGAAGAACTTTTCTCTGCTTTCATTTCTTCTTCCTGCTGTTCGATAGGTTGCTGCTCTGGGTCCAGGGCCGTCTGTGGGTGCCTGGATACGGAGCCTCTCAGCTCTTGAGTTCTGTCTACTAGAGTGTACTATGCATATGTATTTGGTAAAGACCCAAGTGAGAGAGTTGATAGGTGAGTGCAGACTTACTGTGTGTCTGGGGCTCCTTGAGATTTTAACCCAACATTTCAGCTCATGTGTGGACATTAAAGGTTTATTAACCGTTCAAGCTGGTCTTTCCTTACCCCTGTCTATGGCAGGTTCTCCTTTGTGTCACTCTGCTAGGGATGAAAACAGTTGTGGATCACGTCTCCTATGAAGGCCTTGTCAATATATGGTATTTACTTCATTTAGCTGTCTTTCTGTTCTGAGCTTTTTTGTAGGTTTCTTTTTTTCCCCTTTTCTTTTGAAACTTTTGGCTTTATAGCTTTATTCAGTTTATACTCATTATTATGGAAATTTGCTTTATTAACTTTTTCTTTCCTATGAACATGTTAAAAAATTTTTTTTTAATGTTTTATATCTGAGAGAGACAGCATGAGCAGGGGAGGATCAGAGAGAGAGGGAGACATAGAATCTGAAACAGGCTCCAGCCTCTGAGCTAGCTGTCAGCACAGAGCCCGATGCAGGGCTCAAACCCATGAACCACGAGATCATGACCTGAGCCGAAGTCGGACACTTAACCAACTGAGCCACCCAGGCGCCCCCCTATGAAAATGTTTAACATTTTACTGATGAAGCACTGATAGTATCTGTATTAATTTCTGATCCTTAGGCAATCAGTTCCTTTAAGCAGTGGTCTTAAAAAGCATTTGATTATGTAGTTCATAATAAGAAAATGATCACAGAGTCCCAATATATGCATATCTTTTTTTAAGTTTATTTATTTATTTTTAGAGAGAGAGAGACAGACAGCCAAAGTGGGGAGAAGGACAGAGAGAAAAGAAGAGGGAGAGGGAGAGAATCCCAAGCAGACTCTGCATTGTTAGTGCATAGCCTGACGCGGGGCTCAAACTCAAGAACTGTGAGATCATGACTTGAGCCGAAATCAAGAGTCAGATGCTTAACTGACTAAGCCACCTGGGCACCCCTGCAAATCTTACAAATTATAGATCTATACTAGTTTGTTAAACTGTTTTTTTTCTCCTTTTAAGACCTTAAACATTGTAAGAGTCACAAAATTTTTAAAATTTTATATTCATCTGAAATTGTTGATAGTGGATATAAATTTATTTCAATTCATTGCTTTGATGACCTCGAAAATTTTTAAATTAATTTCTGTAGCTGTATTTAGATTACGATTGTATTTAACTAATCGAGCTAACAAGAGGAGGTTACCTAGACAAAGTGTCCACTTTGCTATTTTCTTGTTAGCTGTGAGAAATAAGCCCACCGCCCCAATCAGAGGAGGGATGCAGAGATTCAGAGCACAGGGAAGCGAGGCTTTAA
This sequence comes from Crocuta crocuta, assembly GCF_008692635.1. NCBI lineage: Eukaryota > Metazoa > Chordata > Mammalia > Carnivora > Hyaenidae > Crocuta > Crocuta crocuta. The sequence continues at coordinate 4,032,720 of NW_027532842.1, read as the reverse complement.
TCAATGTTCTTGCAAGAGCCGGTGTCTGATGGACAGGCACACGCAGGGTTACAGCAGACAATTTATAGCCTAGTATGCAAGTCCCTCCCCTGGTTCCTCATTGGCTGAGCACTACAGGGGTCACAGCCTTCCCCGGAAGTCGCCTATGCCCATGTAAGGCAAAAAGTAGTCTGGTTGGAACATAAGTATGTTCCCTGAGGTGGCCCAGAGGCTGTCTCTCAGTCCCTCCTCACTTTGTTCTTTGCGCATGCTCGTTGCAGAGCCGGTGAGCGGAGAGGGGAAGAAGAACCAGGCAGTGAAGTGTCGAAGGGTTTGGGACTCGATTGTGTGTGGGGGTGGGGGTGGAGGGGAAGAGGGGTTCCTACATATTTCCTGTAGGTTGTGGACCTACTGTGAAATATACAGCACAGCTTTTATGTGTTATTTCTGAAAACGGGTCCTCTCCCTTCTCACAATAGCGTATTGTTGTGTCCTCGATATTGAGTTCCTTTGTTCTTGTTGTTCTGGGAGTCTCTTTTTTTACCCTCCCCTTTCATTTTTGTGAGAATTAGTTTCATCGGAACTGGTTAAGATGACTTGTAATTGCAGTTTGCCTGGGCCCCTGTAGACTGAAACCCTGTAGAAAGAACATCAAACCTACTGGTAACTCTTGGAGCCGGGGCTCTGCTTTGCTTACACGGTCATTGTATACTGTTGGGAGGAAGACTTTCCCTCTGCCCTTCCAGAGCCTTGTAGCTGGACTTAGAAGCAAATTGCCATGAGGCAGATTAACAGGAGAAAATCAAATTTAATAGTACATAAAAGGGGAATCCATAGAGTTAGGAAATTTCGAAGACAATGAGGCAGCATGAAGCTTCTGTGAGCTATGGAGCAGGGTGGGGTCTGAGGATAAAGGAGAGGAGATCGTTAGCAGGAAGGTGAGAGGAGCTAAGTTTGGAAAAACAAGGTTGACCTGTGATGCAGATCAGTTTCTTGGTAGAGGGGAATATAGCTCTCTTCCTGATACATGCTCTCCTTTCCAGTGCAGATTAAGCAGTTGAGGACCCGGAAGAGAGCTTTTCTGCATCTGCTGGGGTTTTGATTACTTTTAACTCAAATTAATGTTCATGCCAAAATGGCCCATCCTGGGGCAGCCTGCCCTTGACCACCTCCTATAATACCTTGTATGATATGACTGCTTACCTGATGTCATACATATGTTAACTATGAGTACAACTTTATTTCTTTTCTCTCTTCCTATTCAGTCATTTCGTGTTTCCATTCCCCGTTGCCCATCGGTGCTCTGCACTTGGTAGATCATTGCCCTAGAAAGCTAGAGCCAGTTCTGTATTTGGGGGGCAGCTCCTTCTTTCAAATTCTTAGAGCGTTCATTGCCTCTGTCCATTGCCAACTTTCCTGTTGATCCTATTAGAGTAGCTGTTCCTCACCCCCACCCCTCCACCCACCTCATCCCTGCCCCTGGCAGGCACATCTAGAGCACAGCAGGATCCTTCCGGAAGTCTTGGGGCAGGCCATCTCTGTAATGTCATAGAACGGAAGTTACAGTCATCCGCGGATTCAATTCATTTAGGCCAAGTAGGCAAAGTATTTCCAAAGGCATCATCTACTATAAATGGGCTGGGAGCTCCCCTTGCCTTTGCCACTTAGAAGCTTGTGGTAATACTGTTATTCCTACCCTCTGAACAGTACTCATTTGTTCGTTCGGGTTTATAACACCTGCCTTCTCTCTGAGCTCCAACAATTAAGTGATGTACCTGAAGGCAGAAGTCCATAGATTTCCCAGGGCTTGAATGGCTTTCGGAGGATTGCTGTAGAGAGAGATGTTGAAACTTACCCTTTCATAGTGGAGTGCACCGTAAGGTGAGTGGATGGGAATTTCCTGACTTCACAGTGCGATTCTTATTTAATTTCAAATGAAAGGGGTGGATCGTGGTTAACAGCATAGTCTCTGGAAGCAGAGACTTTTAAAGTCGTAATCTTAACTCCATTATGTGTTGTGTGAGCCTTGGGCCGTTCTCTTCTCTGTTCCCGAGTTTGCTCAGCTGTAAAATGGGGATCATGCTACTAGCACTTACCTCATAGAGTTATCGTGCGGATCAAGTGAGAGACATAAGCTTGTAAAGCACTTGAGTGGCATGGCTGGCTTCTTAGCATTGCAGGCCCAGGAAATGTTAGCTAGCCTGTGTCTCCCCTTTTCCTTTCTAAATGTGAACAATCCTGGTTCACATTTCAGCCCAGCAGAGAATTACACAAACCCCGACCAAAGAGGTGTTTTACGTAAGAAACCTCACAGTGTTTACAGAATCGGGGCTTTTCTTTGTTTTGTTGGGTGGTTAGTATTGGAGGCCAGATGTTTTTAGCTCCTTTTCGCATGAATTTAATCTCCTTGTGTTCAAGTCCTCAGCAAGAGGAGCAGGAGAGCCAGCTCTGAATCACTTACTGCCTCGAACAAGAAGCAGGTCACCATTGCCACTGCTCTGGTGAATCTCGAATCTCGTCAGTTTCGAACAGCTCTCCCCACACCTCCCACTTCTGTCTGTCTTCCTTTCCTTGACTGTCGCAGGAATGTGGTAAATAGCAGATTGCTTTCTTGGGGGCAGGGTAGAGATTATCAGCATATGGTTCTTTTAGGTTGAAAATTCTTGCAGTTGTGGTAAGGGAGAGCCATGATATATTGACATCATATGATCTCATTAGTTTAATAATAATGTCTTTTCAGTATTTCTACCATTTTTTTTTTCTTTTCAGTATTTTTAGATACAGTAGCTCATTTACTTGCCTTCAGATGGATTTTAATACTGCTGGCCACTTTGTTAAGAAGACTTAAGGGCCATTTGTTTTCAGCATCAAGACTGATGAAAATAGTAATCTCTTTGTATCTGTAACACATGAAAATTGATACCATTGCATGTCTTTGTTACCTGGATTATATAGCATTTATTTTAGTAAATTTCCGTGGAGTTTCCTTTATTTCTGCAGTTGTGAAGGGAGAAGGTGAAACTGGATGTGAAACTTGCTGAAGTACGTTGTGATCTCAGGTCTGCTGCCTGCCCCTGAGTAGGCTGTTGCCACTTTAATTCTCTCTGTTCACTTTGTATGTGGAGTCAGGCACGTAATCGTGACCCCTTTGCCGAAAGGCTCTGTAGACTGGAGGTCTGCCTTTGGGCGAGTGGGCTTCTCTCTACTTGGAGAGAAGAGTGATGTCAGCTCTTCGGGATTATGGTGGGTGGTGGAGAGAACAGAACAGAATCTGGATCTTGGCATCTTCGTGCCTTCAGGGTTGACGGATTAGGCTGGCATTTCATGCAGGATTCGAACTTCACAGAAAACGACAAAAGTAAAGGAGCTTTTGTTAAGTAAGAAAAAAAAAACCCACGAGGATTTCAAATATCAAAATACCTCCTGTTTGGAATAGCCACATGTCCATACCTTTTTCTTTCAGTGTGTCAATTGGCCATCATCTTGCAGAAATCAAGCAAGGGATGGATGGGATGCAGCCAGTACATTGGCCACTTGCCACAGGGCGTCTGCTGTGTTTCCAGACAGGTGGGTGTTAACTACAGGAGCTGGAGAAAGAGAAAGTGGCATGTCCTCAGCATTCTCAAAAGCCGTGGTATTTGCATTTCCCCTTGGCCATAGGGCCTAAGTAACACTGCCCGAATGTGGCCGGGATGCTTCTGCCTCCTTGTTTGAGGGCAAGTCCCCGACAAGTGCGCGGCAAGTGCATTTAGCTCTTCGTAGGAGAGGGTTAGCAGGTGCCATTTATGAAACCTGTCTACCTCCTTGCCATGTCCTTTAATGTAATGGCTCCTCCTCCTCTCATGCTTACACTCTAAGGAAGGGAGGCACATTGGCCTTCTTACAGATAGGGAGACTGAGGCCCAGAGAGTCATGACTTCCCCAGAGGCCACAGCTTCAGGCGGTAGGCCCAGGCGTGGAGCTCCAAGCTCCGATGGCCACATCCCTGTTCTTTCCCCCTTATCATGCAGCCGCTGGCCCTCAGCAGATGTTTTCGCCAAGATTACATTTGATGCCCGTAATTACGTGATGATTCCTTAATGAATAGGAGACAGAATTTAATGCGAGAAATATTTTCAGTGGCAATGAGTTACTTTCTAGGTGACTGAAATTTTATATTCATTTCTGGGTGGTGATAAGGTTGTTTTCCCGCCTTGTGTTCGCCTTCTGCCATAAGCTGTAGTATTCTTGTAGTCTGGTGGTGGGCCGTTCAGCTCCCTGAGTACTTTAGATCGAGTGTCCATTAGGGTTTGACTAGAGGCTCAAGGAAATTGAGTGTAGATGTGCCGTAAAACGTTACTGCTGTGTTTGTCAGTCTTCTTTGAACACACAGGGTCCCCTGTGGGTGGAAGTTTATGGGCCCATTTGTTATATTGGCTGGTGCTGTAATTTATCCTCGGGGGAGGGGGAGAGATAACTGACTGTACTTGTTGAATAGCTCGCAAAATCTTTCCATCAGGTTTGGTATTACATAGCTCGCTTTGAAATACATTTTGATTTGGGGATATGTAAAGATTGTCATGGTAATGGGGAAAAAAAAAGCCTCTGCAATGCAGCACTTACATCTGCTGTTTCCATCTGATAATGCACACATTTCCCAAGTACTTTGTGCCTTTATGTAATAATTCTCTCTGTCCAAATTGAAGATTCAGCATAGTTGATGAAACCGAGGGGTAGTCTGATTTGGTTCTAATCTGTTCAGTTTCCAACAGGATGCTGACTGCTGACTGGGCTGTTAGAATGTTTAGGACGAGTTTGAAGAGGAAGGATATAGGGTTACGGGGAGTGAAGAGGAACGGCCATTGGTACCTGGGTTAACTTTTGTCTTTCTCTTGAAATCGCTGTGGAAAGGCAGAATCCAGGTGCGAACTGAAGATAAAAAAGGAGGCACTATTCCTCTCTTGGCCGCGCGTGGGGGGCTCAGCAGGTCCCCGTTTGGGGGGCTCAGCAGGTCCCCGTGTAGGGGCCTCGATGGTAGACGTGGTCGTGGTCTTACTGTGGTGGGTAGGAGGATGGGTCCGAAAGTCAGGTCCCAGAGAACCAAGGTGGGGCTGGAAGTCACAGGCATGAATCCCAGCGGGAACAGAAAGCAGGTGAATGTCGGAATCAAGGCAGGTCGCATTGAGGAAATAAAAGCACAGACAGACGACCGACCAGTGAGTTGGGATCTTGGGAGCTCATGACCCAACATGCAGTTGGAAACCAGGGCGGTGTATAGGCGCAGGAGAACAGACGAGACTCAAACCTGTTAAACAGTAGAGCAACTTGAATCGTTGTTAAGAAAGCCTCTTTTATTTATGATGGCCTGGGAACGGCTTCTGGGGGCTTCTGGTCTCGTTAGAGCTGGGAAGGTAGAGCCAAAGCTAAGACTGATGCATTAGCTGGGAAGTAGGAAAAGAGAGAATTTGTCTGCTCCACAATTCTTTGATAGGTGGCGTCATAAAACATAATTTAGCATCTGCCCTTTACGTATGCGATTCTAGACATTATGAGATATAAGATTCGGTTATTACCTCCAGGGGAGGTAACTGAGCTGAGACAGAGCATGTGGATCCCAGGGTGAACCACAGTGGGAAGTAGACGTGTTGGGGAGCACCCGGGAGGTGCTCTCTGTGAGCTTTGTTGGAGTTGGGAGAAGGGGTGAGCTGGCTGGGCTGAGGGGAGTCCAGGAAGCCTGGCGAAGGTAACAGGGTGCGTCCCTGAAGGAGCGGAGTTTGGAATACACAGTGGGATTTAAGGTGAGGAGGATGGAGGCGAGCAGCTCTCTCACCTGCATGCACTAGTTTTTGAACTAGTTGCCTGATCTGCAAAATGGAAGTAATCCCTACCTTTCCTGTTGGTGTCAGAGTTATTGTGGAGATTGTGTCTATGAGGTGATTTATGTGAAAGCGCTTTGTAAATAGCACCTGAGTTCAAACGTAGGTTGTTACTAATAATTGCCGTTTGCGGGGGCTCAGTCGGTTAAGCGTCCTGACTCCTGATTTTGGCTCAAGTCGTGATCTCATGTGGCCAGATTGAGCCCCGTGTGTTGCTGACCGCAGAGGGTCCTGCTTGGGATTCTCTTGCCCTCTCTCGGCCCCTTTCCTGCTCACCTGTGCGCGCGCGCGCACCCTCTCTCTCTCAAATAAATAAACATTCATTAAAAAAAAAAAACAATTGCCATTTGTAGTTGGAGAGCCTGTTGAAACACGGCCTGGCTTTGTTTTAATTCTTTTATCACATGTAAACGAGATTGCATTCTTCCTTCTAAGGTGTTTCATGAAGGTCAGGATTAAATGTAAAGGGAAAGGAGCTGTTTTTAAGCAAGCTTAGTTTATGTCTGAGACTTCCTGTCAAGCTTATAAATGCATAATTGGTATTGAAAATTAATGTTTAACGTGTATCTGAAGTGTTTTACATTTTTTGGTTAATAAAAAGAGGAAATATATTTCAAGAGTAAGTTACTGAGCTGTGAAAAAATAGAAGTCCGTTTAGTAGCAAAATTACACGATGCGTCTCATTCTACGTTCTGAAACCGACTATTTTTAGCACCTCTTTGAATCAGTGATGAATTCCAATTACAGGATTCAGTAATTAAAGCAGAGAAAAATATATAATGTCGTTTAGGCAAGAAAATCTTTCACTTGAATTGGATCCGTTTCAAGGCTTAAGCCATTATGTTCAGGGGCCTCCCCGGAATCATTGATTTGTCATCTTTGTGGGGTCACAGGCAACAGGAGACGTGCCAGGACCTCAGCCGAGGACACAGCGTCCCACTTTGAAGAAAAGGAGTTTAAAAAATTCTGGGATTCTGGGATGTCTTAACGGGTGACTGTGCTGTGTGTCTGTTGTCTGCAGAATTCGGGAAGGAAACTGCAGGGACCCCTCGGCCTCACCCTGTTTTCCCTCCTTCCTGTTGGTCAGCTCACCTCCCCCCCCCACCCCCGGCGCCGGGACCTCTGTCCCGCCTGCTCCTTTCTCCCAATCTCTGGCCGCGTCTCAGTGTTGCGAAAGACAACAGCATGCTAGTGCCAATTGGTACCACTCCACATTTGTACTTAATGGTTGTAAATTGTCCCATAAAGTTGCTAAACAGCTTTTAAAAAACTTGTTCGTAGTCAGCAGTCTTTCCTCAAGCCGGAAGCCTTATTTTATCTCGAGCCAGTTATTATTTATCTCGTTATGCCCCTTGCACAAAAGCTCATTAACCATTTGGCTGAATTGAAACGAGTGTTCTGTTGACCCAAATTCTCCTCTCTTTGCTTGGGAAAAGCCCAGCCCTGAAAGCGGTGACCCACGGGGCCAATACAGGGTCACTGGGCACAAGGCAAGTCCAACTCTCCCGGTCGAAGTAGGTTGGGAAAAGTGTCTTTTTTTTTTTTTTTCTTTTTTTAAACCTAGGCGTTCAAGAAAAGTCACTTATGTGGCAGATAATTTTTGAGTGTGGGCTGTGTGCCAAGCACAGAGCTAGGTCCTAGGGATTTAAAAATGAAAAACGTTCATAGTGAAGAGTGGAGTTAGGGGTCAAAAGTGTTGGCTCACACGTGGCTGTCCGGGGCCGGACCTCTCTGCCGTGAGCATTAAAAACACTACAAATAAAAAATACAAAAACTTAAAACTTGCATTAAGCAGAAGCGTCAGACAACTAGATCATCCATTTTTTCCCTTTGAAAACGGATGCTATTTACTGTGAATTTCTGAACATTTCAACCTCTGAATTCTTTTTTTTTTTTAACTTTTTTTTTTTTTAATGTTTGTTTATTTTTGAGAGAGACCGAGAGAGGGAGACAAAGAATCTGAAGCAGGCTCCAGGCTCCGAGTGTCAGCACAGAGCCCAACGCGGGGCTCGAACTCACAAATGGCGAGATAGTGACCTGAGCTGCAGTCGGACGCCCAACTGACTGAGCCACCCAGGCGCCCTTCAGCCTCTAAATTCTTTGATCTCTTGGCGGTTCCATGCATTCTGTTGTGTGAACGAGGCACATGTAAGAATAGAACCAAATCTGAGTTTCTTCCATCATCTTGGTTTTAGGGTTTGTGTGCTCACGTAGTCACTATTTGTTTTCTTCTGGACCAAACGTTGATCAAGGTCGCTGTGAACATGATTCTGTGCGAAGCCCTGGGGATATAAAGATGCAGGTGACCCTGCAGCCCTGGTGGGCGTAACTGTGGGATGGGGAACAGAGGGCAATGATGGTGGCGGACACGTGGTAAGAGCAGTGATTGACTGCTTGTGCATCACATGCAAGGCCTGGCTTGTCCCATGAAGTAGTGCAGTTTTGTGCTTCGGGAAGCCTAAGCATAAATAACCCGCCTGGAGTCTTGGAGGTTGTAAGTGGGGAAGCGGGCCGGAGTCCATTCTGGCTGGAGAGCCCACCGCGCCATGGGATCCTGCACTGCCCCTTTGGGTGGTGGGTGGGCTGGAGAAGGGAGAAGTGGCCACTCCTGGGTAGCTGACACTGTCATGTGGTGGAAGTGACCCCGAGTCCACCCAGTGGGAGGGCCAGTAACCATGGAGAGGCAGGTGTAGAGAAATGCAGGGGTGGAGGAGTCGGGGCCTGATTGCAACTTGAGAGAGGTGGTGGAGGCCGCCCTGCATATGGGCTGCCCGGGAACCGAGTTCCAGAGTGGTGGGGTACAGAGGAGTTCTCCTAAGCGGGAGCCTGCCCAGCAGGGCAGCAGCATCCGGGAGAGAAAACCAGTGCACCAGACTGGCAGGCTGGCTGCCTTCATGGGCGCTAGTTAATTAATTAACTGCGTAGTCTAGTCTGTGCATCTCAGAAGACAGTAATCGGTCTCTTGGTGTCACTTGGAGCCCCATGCGGATTTGCAGTCTTCTCTTGTCGATTGCAGCTGGTACCAGCCTTTTCTCACAGCGCGTTGCCTGTATCTCTCTTGCCACTTAGCAGGTTTGAACTTGGCTGTGGTGTCTTCCCGTATACAGCCTCACCTTCCTCTGACTCACGGTTGTATTTCTCATGCATAGTAGGAAGAGAGTAAACGTTTGAGTGGATCAACGAGCGGTTGATGTGTCCCAGATCTTTATCTAGGCTAGTCGATTCTTTGACCATTATTAGCCCAGAGGTGTGGGCCAGCTGTGGGTCTCTGCAGAAGTCGTGTTATGTCAAGAATCGATCATTCCTCCTATTTTCCTGGGTTGTTTCACTGTTCATTAAGGGAAGGGGGAGAAAATAGGGTTGTATGACCCTTGTGTTTAGGTCTGGGGTAAGTACCTTTTCAATGAACAGATTACTCAACACTGGGAGAATTTTTTATCCGTACTCATAATTAACGTGGTTTTGTTCATTATTAAATAAATGAAAGTGAACCTAGCAGGCGAACAGTGTGATAACGTAGGTGTCCGGTGAGTCTCAGTTGGCTGCAATTATTTTTATTTTACTCATACCAGAATCTCTTCTGCGGGTTGTTTCACATGTCTTGTGTGTTTATTTCTTCTTCTCCTCCAGATCCAGGTTTCCGGTGGCCAAGACCTTGTCTTGTTACTTAATGCTTTTGCTCCACCTTCTACAAAAGAGCCACTAACACTTTGAATTGAATTGTGGGGCCAGCCAAGTGTGTCTCTTCTGGCCCCGTTTCACAGACGTAGGACTGTTCTGGCGCTGGGACCCGGAGCCCAGGCATCTGACCCGAGAGGCCAGCGAGGGGAAACACAAGACTTGCTGTGTTACCGTGTTGTTAGGCACACGATTCTTGCTAAAAATACTCATCTTAGCCATTCTGATGAGATCTGTTTCTCGGAAGCTGACAGAGGCTGCTGGTTCTCAGGTGCCTGACAGGCTTGTAAATAGAACTTTCTACGTGAATGGTTATGAACGTGGATGACGTGATCTCACAGAGAGGGAGGAACGTCGAATTGGCGCCTGGTTAACAAGGTAGCCCTGGAAGATGCAGCAGGGGAAGAGCTCTCTAGACCACACGTGAGCATTGTATTCCTTCCTGCGCCTCATTTCTGGAGAACCAGAATTCGGAAGCTTGAGAGGGATGGCAGGGACCAAAATAGTAAACAAATCCTAGTACAATCAGATTAGGGTGATATTGGGAGATTAACAGTGAGTCGCTTGGACGCAGCCTGCTCTCAGGTTTCTGAACGGTATCTGTTTTCGTGTCACAGTTATTTATCTCCTACCGACTCGGATGCTGTGGATAGCTAAGATAAAAGAGAGCGCTCCTAGGGCACAACTTTTTTTATCACTGACCCTTGAAAATGCTCCGTGGGACAAAATTAGGTGTTTCATGAGATACATTCAATCCTTTCTCTCAGCAGAGTACAGAGGAATGTAAACTGAATGTCAGCTGAACTGCTTAGGAGGTGAGCGGTCAGTAATATTTTTGTAATGACCTGAACTCATCATAAAGCTGTTTGGTTCTCTCCTCCTCTTCCTCGCTTCTTTCTGTTTTTAGAAAAGAAGACACCTTACTGGACAGTTATTTATCCTAGCTTGATTATCCGTGGTCCAGGATTTTTTTCCCCTAAATTATGACTTGCTATAATTTCATGATACCATTTTTCTTTTTTTCTTTTTTTTTCTTTTTTTTTTTACTGAATAGCATAAGGAATTTTAATTCAGCAGTATTTAAGAATTAGACTGAGGCCTGGAGACAACATAAGTACATTCTGAGGCCACCATACTGAAAGCAGTATTTGAAATCTGAAGGGGCAGGATTAGGTACGTCTTTGATGGGATTTGAAAGGGAGGAGTCCTTCAAGGTGACCCTGTTTGTTCCTCTTTTCATGCACTAGTTCGTTCACCTAGGCAACAAATGTCTGCATGTCTGTATGTCTTTCTCTTAGTATTTCTTTCCCCAGATACTGGTGATGACCCCTCAACTCAGCATCTCAAGCCTGAAGTGTTGAGCGCGCACTGTTGAATCCAGTAGCTGCTAGCCGTGTGTTGCTGTTTAAATTCACTCTTGTTAACATGAAATAAAATTAAGAATTCAGTTTCTCAGCCACACTCGCCACATTTCAAGTGCCCTCTCAGTGCCCCGTGTGGCTGTGGCTGGAGGCCGCCATATTGGATGCTGTTCGTCTACAGAACGTTTCCATCCTTGCAGGGACTTAAGCCCGACAGCGCTGTCTTAGCAGTCCTTAACTCTGCTTTCCGAGAGACGTCCCAGCATCCCTTCCGTTTCATCACCCAACACCTATGTTTGTCAAGCTCATTCCCTTTAAGAAATCCTCCATCTTGCTTCAGGTCCTCATCATCTGTTATCTGGATTAAGGCACCTGTGTTGCCAGGGCCTGGGTGTCTTTCCTGCCATTCTCTCCCTCCAGTGGCAGCCACTCCCCACCTTGCACTTTTTTCTTCTCTACCTTGATCACATCAGATGCGAATTCCCTTTTGGGACCAAGAGGTTCTTGGGGTGGCGGGCTTGGGCTTTGATCTTCCCACACGGCGCCTAACACATTACCACAGTAAGTAACTGTTTACAGAGCAGCTAGAGAACTGAATGGATGCGTCAAAGAGGCTGTTGCATTCTGAAGGTGAGGCACATTGGGCTGCATGGAAGGTAGAAAAGGGTGTTCCTGCCCGGGGACCGTCATGGACCCAGGCCCATCGGTAGGAAATTAAACCACAACTGTTCTCCTAGACTGCAGCCACAGAGAGGCATTTTCAGTACCACCTAGAGCTTAACCAGGGGACACAAATAGAATTTGAATTCTGGTTTGCATATAAATGTGTTTCCCTGTGTTTGCGAATACGACACCTCTAAGTAAAGGTACTGGGTTTCACACTTAATAACCTTAGACTGTAGCTTCAGAGGAGTTAAAGATAGGCTGTCCCCACACTCACAAAGCCTTGTTGATTCTTCAAGACTTCTACGGTTCCTAACTGATGTTAGACATAGTAGCAAAAAATGCAGACTGTCAACTATAGCAGTTCAAAAGAGTGACTGCAGCCAGACAGACCTGTCCTGACCCCGCTTCTTCCAAGCTGTGTCATCCTGGGAATGTCACCTTCTTCCTCATTTTTTTTTGATGGAGATGGATATTACCTACCTTGTGAAGATTAAGTTAAAATATATGTGACATGAAGCGCTGGGCTTAATCCTGAGTAAAGCATTCACCAAATGACAGCTAATCACAGATTAATAGTTACATAGCATTTCACGCAAATGGGAAAATTCCTAGTTGTGTTTCCCAAAGGAAGAATTAACACGTGATTGCTAAACACAAACGGTCATCCGGAAAACATACAGATCGGACACTTTTCCTTCCTGGCTAGATAGAACCCTCTCTCAAGTGACATGTACAGTGCTTTTTGCTTTGAGAATCACGCACATGAGATATCTGGTAGAGGTCAAGGTTGGCTGGACACTCAAAAACCCAGGGATGATTCTCCATGTTTGGAAATAAGGCGATCACCAATGCAAATCACTTAGCAAAAACTCAACTTTCCTCTTTCATTCTGCTTAATCAGGAGCATGCAGTACAGCTGCTCCTAAGGAAGGAGAAGAAAATCATGTGCTGCTTTTAATTTTAAATAAGCGAATTAGTGGGACGTGTCTAAATGAGAGCATTATTGAAAGATCTTTCTGTTTTCCCCCCACCTTCAAAGTGGTGGTGAATCTCAGCTGGGAGAACTCCACTGGCGGATACATCGGTTCATACACATTCAGAGAATCCTCTTTAGTGGATTTCAGGTTGCTTTCCTCCCACTGACATTGCACACTGCTCCTTCCCTGTGCCTGCGTGGCCTTTGCCCGGCCTCACTCCTGCTGAGAAGCTGTTTGATACGCCCCACTTCCTCCTGGACTGCCTCGCTCTTGCTTCCATGCCCCTGGCTTATGGTAGCACAGTTACTGGCATGTAATGGTCACCGTCCCTGGACTGCGAGTTCTTCGACGAGCTTATTCATTTCTCCATCTGCACTGTTTAAAGGGAGACTTACTCATACAAGATACTTCGTAAAAGTTTTGCCGAACGAACGAATGATGATAGTCACTAAATTTTTCTTCTGTGTGTCGCTCTTAAGTAAACCATAGCTCTTGCTGGGGTAGGAAACTATACCATATGTACTTTCTGGTACCTTCTGGCTCCAGCACATTGATGATAACCAATATCCGATGGCGGCTCTGTAGTCTTGCTGCTATGACCGTCCGTTATCCTGGAAATACTTTCCAGGCTCGATTGAACAAGTAGTAAATTTTTGTTAATATTTATTCCCATACATTCTATTAAAGCGTTTATAGGTGCTCACCAGGATTTCTCTTGAACTTGAATATTTTTGTGTGAAAAATTAATACAAGTGCTTTTATATGATAGAGTGCTCGCATGAACCGTCAGTGTTCAGTCATTAACAAAACTGTAAATGTGTGTGTGCCGAGTCTTTGAACTGAGCAGTTCCGTTGAATAGACCTGTAATATACTTGGCTTTTTGTTTTCCTGCCCTGTAGCTATTTACTGTGATGTCCTGAAGTTAATTTCGGAGCTTTCTCCAGGATAGGGAGTTGGAATTATTCAGGAATCCACATACCTTATTAGCTCCTTGCTTAAACTAATTAAGAAAAAACTAGTTCTGAGATGAGAACTCCCTTGATGAAATTGTTGAAATGTGAAATTTGAATATAAGACTTTCTTGAAGACTTGAATGCGTTTTACTTACTGTTATTTAATTTCTTTTCTTTCTTTCTTTTCTTTTTTTTTTTTTAGTTTTAATTTTGATTGCTGTACCATTCATTGATACCTGAGCCAAAGTGGTGATGCTGCCGGAAGGACATTTCTGCAACCCATAAGTCAACAGTTACACGGTAAGAATGCAGGCCGCTTACCCTTAAAGCCATTTAATTTCTGTAACATTATAGCTTAGAATTTTAATTCAAAGTAGAATAGTATACAATGTTCTAATATTTTAAAATATTAAATATTAGTGTGCTTTCACATAAAAATTAACAGCAGATAATATTTTTGGAGCTTTAGGTCCTGGTCAGCAGTTCAATTTGAAAGAGAAAAATATGGGGCGCTTGGGTGGCTCAGTCTGTTGAGAGTCTGACTTTGGCTCAGGTCATGATCTCATAGTTTGTGGGTTCGAGCCCCGCGTCGGGCTCTGTGTTGACAGCCAGCTCAGAGCCTGGAGCCTGTCTTCGGATTCTGTGTCTCCCCCTCTCTCTGACCCTCCTCTGCTCACGCTGTCTCTTTCTTTCTCTCTCAAAAATAAATAAAACATTAAAAAATTTACAAAATATATAACTTGATATATATCAACTTCCTATTAATTTTGAGGGGAAAAACAAATATGGCTATACAGTTTGTGACTAAATTGGAGTCTTTGTCTTCCTCCCAACATATTTTGCCTGTTTACTTTTTATTTCATGGGGTTTAACCGGTTCTTTATTATCTTAATCTTGTTAATAATGAATGGATATGAGATGTCAAGATAATCAAACCGAAACCTAGTTGGATTTTACTACAACCTCGAACTAAAGTGGTGTTGATTCCAGCAGTGGCATTTAAAATGAGGTTTTGAATTATTTAGAGATTTAAATGATCTGTGTTCCTTTATCTTCAAGGGATAATTCAAGAGCAATGAGACATGGCCAACCAGTAAGGCAAGTTATTCCTTTGAGCTTCATTTTCCTTGTACAGAATGTCTATAATTTGTTTTATAGAGTTGTAAAAAGCAAATGAGATGATCTATGTGAAACTGTCTTTTCTTCCTTTTTTTTTTTTTTTGAAGGGTAGAGGGAGAATAACAAAAAGTCTTCCGATTTTGAGGTGGGATTTAGAACACACTGTTCTTAATATCCTTTGATTTTTTTTTTAATGTTTATGTATTTTTGAGAGAGAGACAGAGCGTGAGCAGGGGAGGGGCAGAGAGAAGGAGACACAGAATCCGAAGCAGGCTCTAGGCTCTGAGCTTTCAGCACAGTGACCAACGTGGGGCTCGGACCCATGAACCATGAGATCATGACCTGAGCCGAAGTCGGACTTTTAACCAACTGAGCCACCCAAGTGCCCCATTTAAAAAAAAAATGTTGCTCTTAGTATCCTTCAGAGGAAAAGATGCTGGAAGACTTGATCTCCAGGTCTGTCTCAGTTTGACTGTGGGCATAGCATTTCGTTAATTTATAATCAGAAAATTGAATTTGATTTCCATACTTCCACTTCACAGGTAATTTTTCAGGAATAGGTAGGTCTGTAGTTTTGGACTTTGTTGAAACTAAGCTAGAAGTCAGTATCAGATTATGGGAAATCTCCAAGTATTTTGAAATTAAATATCACATTCTAAAAACCCCATGGATCAAAGAGGAAGTCACAAAGGAAATTAGAAAATATTTTGAATTGGGGCGCCTGGGTGGAACGGTCAGTTAAGCATTGGACTCCAACTCAGGTCATGATCTCCTCTCATGGTTGGTGAGCTCCAGCCCTGCAATGGGCTCTGCGCTGTCAGTACAGAGCCCACTTTGGATCTTCTGTTCCCGCCTCTCTCTGCCCCCTCCCCGCTTGTTCTCTCTATCTCAAAATAAAAAAAAGTAAACTTAAAAAAAGGAAGAAAATATTTTGAATTGAATGGAAATGAAAATACAACATATCCAAATTTCTGGGATGCACCTAAAGCAGTACTTCCAGGGGAAATTTACAGGGCTAACGGCTTCTATTAGGAAACAAAAGGTTTGAAACAAAAATCTAAACCTTCACCGTAAGAAATTAGAAGGCAAAGAACAAATTAAACACAGAACAAGCAGAGAAGAAGATACTAAAGGTAAGAGCAGAATTCACTGAAACAGAAAACAAAAACTAGGAAAAAAAATCACTGAAACCAAAAGCTGTTTTTCTTAATGAGTTCAATAAAATTGATAAATTTGTAGTTGTACTAATCAGCAAAAAAGAGAGAGACGGCAGAAATTTCTAATATCAGAAAAGAGAGACTGTCAGTATAGATTCTACAAAAGGAAATTAAAGGGAATATGAGGAGCCACTTAATATATTTGATTACTCAGGTAAGTGGGCGAATTTCATCAAAGACACAAGGTGCTTAGCCTTACGCAAGGGGAAGTAGATAATGTGCATATCTCTTTATTCAAGAAATTGAATTTGTAGTTAAAAGTGCTCCCTAGAAAGAAAGCTCTAAGCCCAGATGGACTCACTGGGGAATTCTACTAACCTATTAAGAAAGAAATAATACGAATTATATACAAAATCCTTAGAAAATAGAAGAGATAGGACCCTGACTTATTTTATGAGGCCATTATTACTCGGATATAAAAAACAAAGATAGTTCTCAGCAGAATATCCGCAAGCTGAACAAAGTGTATATAAAGAGGATGGTACATTATGCCGAAGTGCTATTTGTTCCAGAAATACAGGACTGGTTCTTCATTTGAAAGTCTGTCCTGTAATTCACAGGATCAAGAAACTGAGCAGAATGTTTAGAACCTGTGTGATCCTCTTAATAGATAAGAAAGATCATTTGATGTTACTTATCATTTATTCACGATAAAAACTCAGAAATGCAGGAACGGAAGGGAGCTTCTTCCAGTTGGTAAAAGGTGTCTCTGAAAGTCCTAGAGCTAAGAATTTGAATTCTTGATGAAAGACCTAATGTTTTCGCCTGATTTTAGGAATAAGGGAGGGTAAGGATGGTCACTCACCATTCTTACTCAGAATTGTCCAAGTCAGTGCAGTAAAGCAAAAAAAAAAAAAAAAAAAAAAAAGTGTATATATGAGAAAATATACATGAAAAACTAAGGTCCCATGGCAAGCGACCTGAGCAATGTTTCAAGCCTAGCCTCCTAGCCTCTGATACAGGGAAGGGGACAAAGGAGGCGGGAATAAACGTTGAATACGAGTAGACAGTGTTTACTACATTTTGGTGTCTGCGATTATGATCTAAAAATCATAAGATTTGGGGCGCCTGGGTGGCTTAGTCGGTTAAGCGTCCGACTTTCCGACTTTCGCTTAGGTCATGATCTCGCGGTTCGTGGGTTCGAGCCCCGCGTCGGGCTCTGTGCTGACTGCCGGCTCAGAGCCTGGAGCCTGTTTCAGTCTGTGACTCCCTCTCTCTCTGACCCTCCCCTGCTCACGCTGTCTCTCTCTCTCCTAGAAATAAATAAAACATTAAAAAAAAATTATAAAAATCATAAGATTTATAGGACTTGTGGTTTTAGTTCCCGTGTTCTCTAGAGTGAAAAGTCCGCCTATCCTGTTGAGAGAGTCCAAGTTCAACATTTGCTTCTTTCTGTTAATCTGACCAGAAAGCTTTGTGTAGTACTTAAAAGGTATGTCTTGGTTTTGCCTTCATTACATAGCTCATTTTTTGATTGAAAGAAAAAGACTGTCTGAAACAGTGCTATGATGTCCTCTGAAATTCTAGGAAGGCATCCAGAATTACTTGTTTCATGTATTAGGACTATCAGATATCTTTGGATGAGTTAAAACTGTCTTGTATGCCTGTCGTCTGTATCTCAGAATTCATTGACATGTTTTGTGTTATAACGTATGCCACATTTCATGCCTGTTGATTTCTGCTAAGCTGTCTCCATACACATACCTTTGTGATGCGTGGCAGTAAAGAACTTAGGAAATCCTGAGTCCTTGCCCCAGCTGTCTGGGACACTTGTATGGCAAGACACTGTATCTCTGGATAGCGTTACACAAATCATTTCGAAGTCTCTTGCAGTCAAATAGTTTCTCCGCCTTAGTGGAATGCTTGTAAATGTAAACGAACATCTAATTTAATAGCTGTGTGCGTTTCCATTTGAATTACAGTTGACCTTGAACGGTGTGACTGTTAGGGGCCCTGACTTCTGCACAGTCAGATCCACATACAACTTTTGACTTCCCCAAAACTTAACTACTGATGGCCTTGGCTGGAAGCCTTACCAATGACATAAATAGTTGATTAACACGCATTTTGTATATTATATACTGTATGCTTGCAATAAGGAAAGTTAGAGAAAAGAAGATGTTACTAAGAAAATCATAAGGAAGAGAAAGTACGTTTACAGTAGTGCACTATATTAATTGAAGAGAACCCACTTACAGGTGGACTGTGTGGTTCAAACCCATGTTGTTCAAGGGTCCACGGTACATGTTATCGGCCTTATCAGTTGGTGCCGGATACTAGGTATGGCAGAGTGGTAGAGTAGAGGGAGTATAAGTTTAGGAGTTAACAGCAAAATCTTGGGTTCAAATGCTAAAAAAAAATACAGGCTTTAAGCTTTTGAGTGAAATCCACTTAAATCCTTGATCCTCATTTCCCTCATCTATAAAAGGACGATAATCTTGACGAGCTCTGCAAATATTAAAAATAATACTCAGAGCTTCTAGCGGACAGCCGGTGCTCAAATGGCGATGCTAATGGAGGATCTTACTCGTAGAAACGTTATAAGACTTTGGTATCTGACAGAGCTGGATTTGAATTGGATTGGAAGAATTAAAATTTTAAAAAATGTCTATACCGCACAAAGCAATCTACAGATTCAATGCCATCCCTGTCAAAATTCCAGTGGTAGTCTTCACAGAAATAGAACCTAATTTTAAAATCTGTAGGGAACCACAAAAGACCCTGAATGGCCAAAGCAGTCTTGAGAAAGAAGAACAAAGCTGGAGGTGTCATGCTCCCTGATTTCAAACTATATAACTAAGCTATGGTAATCGAAACATTATGGCATTGGTATAAAAGCAGATACATAGATCAATGGGAAAGAATAGAGAGCCTAGAAATAAATCCAAGCATGTATGGTCAGTTTATGACAGAGTAGCCAAAATTCTGCAGTGGACGGTCTCTTCAGTAAATGGTGCTGGGAAGACTGGCCAGCTACATGCACAATAATGAAACTGAACCATCACC
The DNA here is from genome assembly GCF_008692635.1 of Crocuta crocuta. Taxonomy (NCBI): domain Eukaryota; kingdom Metazoa; phylum Chordata; class Mammalia; order Carnivora; family Hyaenidae; genus Crocuta; species Crocuta crocuta. The sequence continues at coordinate 4,013,908 of NW_027532842.1, read as the reverse complement.
TCTACAGCATACACAAAACTTAACTCAGAGTGGATTAAAGACTTGAACATAAGACCGAAATGCATAGAAGTTCTAACAAGAGAGTATACGTGGTCTTGGCGATGATTCTTTTGGATCCAAGTTCCAAACGCAAGGGCAACAAAAGCAAAAAGAAACAGGTGGGGCTACATCAAACTGGAAAGTTCCTGCACCGCAAAGGAGATCATCAAGAAAATGGAAAGGCAGATTACTGAATGGGAGAAAACATTTGCAACTCTTGTCTCTAATAAGGGGTTCATATCCAAGGTATATTAAAAAACTCATACAGCTCAATAGTGAGGAAAATCTGATCCAAAAAGGACAGAAGATCTGAATAGATAGGTTTTCAGAGAAGACATCTGGATGGGCCGCAGGTATGTGAGAAGATCACTGATCATCAGGTGAATGTGAATCAAAACCATAATGAGCTATCCCCTCACACCTATTGGGATGGCTGTTATCAAAAAGACCAGTAGGAAGTGTTGGTGAGGATTTAAAAAAGAAGAAACTCTTGTGCACTGCTGGTGGGAATCTTAAGTTGGGGCCACCACTGTGGAAAACCGTATGGAGGTTCCTCAGAAAGTTCCAAGTAGGACTCCCCTATGATTCAGCAGTTCCACTTCTGGGTATTTAAGTTACTTTCTGAGCCTTGATCTCTTTTTCTTTGTATTGCATATTTGAAAGTTGTTAAAACAGAGTAGATCTTAAAAGTCTTTCTTTTCCTTGGGCACAGTACCAGCCTATAAAGTTAGTAGTGGGACATAAAATGGCATAATGCATACAAATGCTCTTGTATGCAAATGTTTCCATTTGTCATCTTTAACTGGTTCACTACCATCAGTTTTATGATTTGGTTTCTTTGGTTGACGTTTTTTTATAAAGTTACCTTGACGCCCTGCCTGCTCCTTTTGATGGCGCTCATGATTTCCTTCTGGAATACGTTCCAGTGAATGGAGCTGGTTCGATGCCAGATGTGATGGCTGGAGACCGAGTCCATAGGTTGCAAATTTGCTCTCTCGTATTTCTCTTCATGCTCTCCTGGCCCAGATAATTGGGAACAGTTCCCTAAAACAGCCATTTCATTGTTTGTAACTTTCTTTCAAAGGCACAGTTTCAGTTGCCAAAAATAGTGCCGTTCAGATGCTTTTTGTTTCCACAAACACAGAAACTCATGTTTAGTAGCATGTATGCTAGGGAACAGTTGGTGGATTCTACAGCTTTATTGCTATTTTAACTTTGTCTCGCTTTATTTATGTTCATGTGAACATACGCCATGTGAACTTACCAACATTTGGCTATTTTGACCCACAAAAGTGGTAATTTCATATGGTTCAACTTGTGTCAGGGCGTGGTGACAATATTTGCTTCACACACTTGGGAAATTACCTAATTCTGTAGCTTACAATATGTGTCCTGTTGTAAGGACTTAAGTTTGAATTCATTTGGATTCTGTAAATTTGTTTGGCGAATGTCATTCTCACGTGATGCAGAAGAGGAAGGTAGAGAAAAATATGTGATACTTGTTTCTTAACCAAAAAAGGGATGCCGACTCATTCTTGAGACTTTTAATTTATGGTTACATGGAGAATTAGAAGCAAAAACGGGGGCGCCTGGGTGGCTCAGTCAGTTAAGTGTCCCACTCTTGATTTGGGCTCAGGTCGTGATCTCAGGGTCATGAGATCGAGCCCTGAGTTGGGCTCTGTGCTAGGTCTGGAACCTGCTTAAGATTCTCTCTCTCCTCTCTCTGCCCCTCCCCCACTAGCGTGTGCGCACACACGTGCATGTTCTCTCTCTCTTCTCACTCTCACTCAAAAACAAGCAAAGAAACACCTAGAGCTTTTTGAGAATTAAACCTTAAGGTCACAGGTGATACCGGTAAATTCTGAGTACCTAAAAATTCTTCCTGAATTATTTAAAAAAATATTTATTTTTGGGAGATTGTAAGTGGAGGAGGGGCAGAGGGAGCGGGACAGCAGATCCGAAGCAGGCTCGTGCTGACAGGCTTGACAGCAGTGAGCCAGATGTGGGCCTCCGCAAACTGAGAGATCATGACCTGAGCTGAAGTTGGACGCTCAACCGACTGAGCCACCCAGGTGCCCCCTTCTGGAATTTTTAAGCATTCTTTGACATCAGTGCTTTTCAGAAAGTTGTATCTGTAGCAAGTGTTAAAATGCTGTTGATGATTTTAGCTTCTGAGTGTTTATGGATGTATTTTATATTATTAAAACAATGCTAATTTAACTTAACACTGTGTTCATAAAATGTGTGTAGGTCCCGTGTTTGTTTTACCTTGACTAAGGAGCTGGCGATTTTGGTTTGTTTCAAAGAGCATTAATGTAACAGATACTCGGTGTGGATTACAGATAACAAGACCGTGGTAAACAGCATACGAGTGTGTTACGGTCATTATTGCACGGTCCTGACAAATGGCTTCTTCCTCTCACTGTCCAATTAAAGAAAAAAGGAAGAGAGTTAAAGTTATTTGATTTGTCATGTAAACATTTATTGGTTTCATAGGAATGATATCTAGGGGCGCCCGAGTGGCTCTGTTGGTTAAGCGTCCGACCCTTGATCTCAAGGCTCAGGGGATGATCTCCTGGTTTGCGAGGTCGCCTCACATCGGGCTCTGTGCTGAGCGTGGAGCCTGCTTGGGATTCTCTTGTCTCCTTTTTTGCCCTTCACCCCCTCTGAAAATAAATTACTAAACTTAAAAAAAAAAAATAGGAATAATATCTAGCGTTTGCTTTATGGTTTTCCGCGGGTTTTCAAGTGTGCCTTCTCGTCCTTCCAGGCCCCTGGGTGCATCCTCTGGCTGCTGTATGTTAAATCAGGACTTGGGTGTAGTGGGATTTCAGTGACTCCCATAGGCCTCTCAGCTCTTGAGGACCTGGGGCTTCTGCTTGTGCGGCTTGGCTGGCTCGTAAGGCCCCTGGAGGAAAGCCACCTGTGTTTATTCTATACATTCCCTGATGAGGCTGGCGAGGCACATTCCCTTCGGTGAAGGAATTCTGGAGGAGGAGAACTTTCCTAAGGGAACTGAGCTCCTTTCTGTTTATTAGGCCATCAGCTGGCCCTTTGTAGATTCTCTTTGAGCGGTAGCCTGTCCAACTGCTAAATTTATCCTTTACGTCTGGTCTGTCTCTTTGGCCGTGATGTTTAGTCCTACGTCTGTGGCGAACAATGGAGTAACCTCTACTAGAATCTGAGTGGTAAAGAAATATCCAGTGATCTCCCAATGCATTTTCTGTCCGTATCTCTTATTCATCTCCATGGATCCTTTTTGTAAACCATTTCATTGAGGCATCATCGACACACAGTAAACTCTGCATATTTACAGTGTACGATCTGATGAGTTCCGACATGTGCACGCACCCGTAAAACCATCGCCACCACCAAGAAAGCGACTGTACCATTACCCACACAACTTTCCGTGTGCCCTTTGTCATCCCTCCCTCCTGTCTATCCCCAGCCTCCAGGCCACCACTGATCTGCTTTCTGCCGCTGTAGAATAGCCTGCATTTCATAGAACGCTACTGTAAAGGAAGAACACGCCTCGGAGTGTCTCCTGTGCTATAACTTCCTCCCTCCAGCATTGCTTCCCTTCCGGCAGTAGACGTGTGGGCTTTCCACACATTGGGCAACCAGCTGACTGTCTGGTTTAACTCAGTTCTGATGTGTATCTCCCTGGAGGCAGCATCAGATCCTGCAGATGAAGGGTTCTGTCCCACAAGATTGTCCTCTCCACTTTCCCTTCCTGCCCCCAACTTGCCCAATTTCAGTCTCAAGCCCAGAATGTTCCCTTTGCTTCCAACTGACTGGCGGTAAATTGGGGGTTCGCATGTCCCACTTCTTGGGTTTTATTAATTAGCTTGAGTGGCTTACAGAGGTCGGGATGCCAGCTTGCTTAGAAGATCACTAGTTTATTACTATGGAAGACATTAAAGGATCTGGTTGAGTGGCCACAGGTCTGGCAGAACACGGGACCTTCTGTCCCCTTGGGGTTTGGGGAGTGCCACTCCCCAAATGAATGCATTCTGGCTCACCGACCTGGAAGCTCTCTGCACCCTGTCCTTTCGGGTGTTTATAGAGGCCTGATTACATAGCTATGACTGATTAAATCATTGGCCCATAGTGACTGAACTCAAGCCTCTCCCTTTTCCCCAAATTAGGGTGGGTGGGACTGAAAGTTCTAGCCCGCTAATCGCATGGTTGGTTTTCCTGGCAGCCAGCTCCCATCCTTCTGACAATAGACGTCTCTTTCCTAAAGTCACCTGAGTATGGTACTTTACTTTGAGAGGGATTTGTTATGAATATCAAAATTGTAGCTCTTCTCACTTAGGAAATTCCAAGGATTTTAGGAGCTCTGTACCAGAAATGAGAATGAAAACCAAACATATACTTATTATAAATCACAGTCTCATGGGCGGCCGGGTGGCTCAGTCAGTTAAGCATCCTACTCTTCTTTTGATTCAGGTTATGATCTTCTCCCAGGGTCATGGGATTGAGCCCCATGTGGGGCTCTGTGCTGACAGCACGGAGCCTGTTTGGGATTTTTCTCTCTTCTCCCTCTCTCTCTGCCTCCCCCCCCCAAATAAACTTAAAAAATATTTTTGTTTTATTAAAAAAGGTTTTTTTTTTAAAATGTTTATTCATTTTTGAAAAACAGGGTATGAGTGGGGAAGGGCAGAGAGAGGGAGACACAGAATCCAAAGCTCCAGGCTCTGAGCTGTTGGCACAGAACCTGACGCGGGGCTCAAACCCACGAACTGTGAGATCATGACCTGAGCCTAAGTCGGACACTTAACCTACTGAGCCACCCAGGTGCCCTTAAAAAAATGTTTTTAAAAAAGATTCTCCCTCTGTCCCTCTCCCCCACTCATGCATTCTCTCTCTAAAGTAATAAAAAAAAAATCACAATATCACAATCATGTAAAAGGAATCATACAGTACACACTCTTCTTTTTGGTCTTTTTTTTTTTTTTTTTTACGTTTATTTTTGAGGTAGGGGAGGGGCAGAGAGAGAGGGAGAAAGAGGATCCCAAGCAGGCTCCACACTGTCAGCACAGAGCCGGATTCAGGACCCTAACTCACAAACTGTGAGATCATGACCTGAGCCAAAATCAGGAGTTGGACACTTACCCTACTTACTGAGCCACCCGGGTGCCCCTGGTCTGGTTTTTATTCAGCATAGTTATCTTGAGATTCATCCGTGTTGTTAACATGAATCACTAATTCATCCCATGTTATTGGTGATTAGTAGAGTTTATTTATCTCTACTCACTTGGTGGATTTGGGAGTGGTTTCTATTTTTGGTTCATTTTGGCTACTACAAATAGAGCTGTATGAACATTTGTGTACAGATCTGCGTGTGGGCGTATGCTTTTATTTCTTTTGCATAAATACCTAGGAGCTTGTGTTTAACTTTTTAAAAACGTGATAAACTGTTTTCAACAGCGATTGTGTTCTTTTACATTTTCTTCAACAGGATGTGGGCATTCCGGTCGGTCTGCATTCCTACCAACACTTGGTATGGTTGGGTTTGTTTTTTTTTTTAAGTTAATTATTTTGAGAGAGCTCATGCGAGCAAGCAGGAGCATGAGTCGGGGAGAGGCAGAGAGAGGGAGAGAGAGAATCCCAAGCAGGCTCCACACCCTCAGTGCAGAGCCCAAAGCAGGGCTCAAAGTCACCCACCGTGAGATCATGACCTGAGCCGGAATCCAAGGTCAGACGCGTAACCGACTGAGCCACCCAGGCACCCCAGTAGGGTTGGTCTTTTTAAGGTTAGCCATTCCAGGAGTGTGTGGTGGTAGCTCATTGTGGTTTTAATTTGCACCTCCTTCGTGATGAATGGTGCTAAGGGTCTTTCAGTGCTTATTTACCAGTCTGTCCTCTGCTATGGGTGTGTTCAAAACCTTTGCTCATATATTTAACTGAGTAGTTTGCTGTATTGTTGAATTTTGAGAGCTCTTTGTATATTCTGCATGTAAAACCTTTACTAGATATGTGATTTTACTTCCACCCATCTTATTAGCAATTTTTTCCCCTTTTATTCCAGGAATAAAATCCAAAGGTGGAATAATCCCAGCTTTTGGGAGTGATGTGGGATTCATTTGTACTCTTACTTTTGCCGATTTCCTCAGTCTGCCCTCTGAGACCTGATCTCCTTGACATCCTCTTCACTTTTGTTCTACCTTTTCATCCCTTTTACGTCAACATGTACGGTCCAGATTCTCTTTCATTAGGGCCAGCCTCTCAGCTAGCTGTACACAAAATTAATCCCTTGCAGGGTGTAGCCTCATCTTCAGGGAAGAAATGATTTTTAATTATTATTGAATGTGTGTGTTGACTGTAGGATGGTCAGTGCATTGTTTCTTGAGTCTGGAGACCTGCCATTCTAGTGTTGATCAGTATTGAGTTGGCTGGGCTCGAGGTACCCCAGACGCCTTGTCAGAAGCCAGAGCGGGGGCTCAGAATCAAAGATGGAAGCCCTGGAGACAGACCTACCAACACCCCCTAATTTTTTTTTTAATGTTTGTTTATTTTTGAGAGAGACAGAGACAGGGAGACAGGGCATGAGGAGGGAAGGGGCAGAGAGAGAGGGAGACACAGTCCAAAGCAGGCTCCAGGCTCTGTGCTGACAGCTCAGAGCCCGATACGGGGCTTGAACTTGGGAATCTTGAGATCATGACCTGAGCCACCCAGGCGCCCCCACCAACATCCCCTAATTACTAAATGTTGTTTATCTCTAATTTAATAAAATTACACAAAGCCTTGTGCTTCCTGTGTAATTTTGATTTTTTGAAATTCCCCCCCACTTTTTTGGGGCAACTTCATCCATGGCCTTTTTAAAACAACTTTTTCATGTATGTTTGAAAAGAATATACGCTCTTGCGTTGTTATGCACAAAATTTTAAAGTACAGTCAGCTAAAATCTGCTAGCCATACACAAAATTTGCAAAAATATTTGCAAAAAATACAAGTTCAGAGTTTGTATGTTTTTGGTTTCCGCAAGTATGTTGGGAGCTTGTGCAAAAAAGGATAATAAAAGTTCTTGGTATGAAATGTGCATTTGCCTTCATTTATTTTATTACTTTCAGTTGAGTTCCTGTTGTGTCTTATAGTAATATTGCTGTACCTGCCCCCATTTTGCAACATTTGCCTGGTATTTTTGTACTTGCTTCGTTTTCAGCCTTCCTGTTATTTCATTTTGGATGTGCTCTTGAATATTCAGCTTTTCTAAAAAATGGAGTTTGTGTGTTGCTTTGTTTTTAAGAGACTCATGTACAAAGTTGAGCTTCGAACCACCCAGATTTGAACTGCACAGGCCAACTTCTGTGTGATTTTGATACAGTGTAGTGCTCTAAGTGTATTTTCTCTTCCTTATGATTTTCTTAATGTTTTCTTTTCTCTAGCTTTAGTGTAAGAATACAGTTTATAATAACATAAGACAGAAAATACGTGGTAACTGACTATGTTATTGATAAGGCTTCTGGTCCACGATAGGGTATACGTAGTTAAGTTTTTGGGGCATCCAAAGTAGTATGCAGATTTTTGACAGCACGGGGGACAGTGTGGCCCCAACTCTTATGTTGTTCAAGGGTTAGCTGTAGCAGGTAAGAACAATGATTATGGATACACGCTGCCTGACTTTGAATTCAGGCTTTAATAAACTGTCATGAGGTGTTGGTCAAGTTTACCTAACTCTTGGTGCTTCAGTTTCTTTGCTGTAAAATGGAAGTATTAATAAATAGTTTCTACCTCAGTTTGGAAGAACTAAATGAGTTAATATATTTAAAACACATAACGATGCTTGACACATTATGTAAGTCTTAGCCATTATACTAATAGATGAGTTCACCTATGAACATTTGTTGAAAATCTGCAAAAGGCCACCAGGTGCTTTCTTTTTATTTTATTAAGAACTTTATTAATCCAATTCCTGCCCGTTACTGAGTTTGTTAACAGCTCTCTTCTGTAATGGTTTGTATTGATAACACCTAGTATTTTTTAGTTGTCTGCAGTAAATTAAAATCATAATTATGTAAATACTACCTGAGTATATCCTTCTTTTAAGAACTTGGAACACATTGGACATTCAAGTGCCCTTTGACTCTCCTGGCCATCCACCCCCCACAGAGGTAATCATTGTTATGAATTTGGGATGTTTTCTTCCTGACCTCTGGTAGGCTTATCTGTGTATTCACACATAAAGAAAATATGTAGCTACTTTTAGACCGGTGGCCCACTATTATTGTGAACCTTGTTTTTTCCATTCATCACTGTCCTTTGGAGATCGCTCCATATGTGTTTATTTACCTCATTGCTTTTGATAGCTGCCTTTCCCTGTAGTAGTCATTTCTGGTTTTTCACTGAAATAGTGATGCAGTGAACGTTATTGTGCATGAATCCTTGTGCACATGTGAGAGTGTTTCTCTCAGAAGAATAAGAGGCAGAAATTCTAGGTCAAGGATACAAGAATTCTTAGTTTTATTAGATATAACCTTTGGAAAGGCAATCTGTCAGTTTTCACACGTCCATCAACTAACTCTCCTATTTACCTTTCTGATACTTGATACACATGCTTCCAGTCTTGCCAGTACGGTAAAGGAGAGTCGTGTTTCTTGTGGTCCCACTGTCCCGATTGCCAGGGAGACGTGGCATCTTCTTATCTCTGTTTGTATTTTCCTGATATGAATTGTCAAGGTTTTTCCCTTTCATGGTTCTCCAGCCACACACACTGATGGCCACCTCCTCTCTGTCCTGTGTTTGGTTTTTTAAAGCTTATTTATTTATTTTGAGAGAGACAGAGTGAAAGAAAGAGAAGGAGAGAGAGAATCCCAAGCAGGCTCCTCTGTCAGCACAGAGCTCGATGTGGGGCTTGAACCCACGAACTGCAAGATCATGATCGTAGGACGCTTCCCTGACTGAGCCCCCCAAGGGTTCCTTGTTGCATATATTTTAAATCTAGATTTTTTTTTTTTGGTCATTTCTGGGGATTTGAAGCCTAAGGAGAAGCCTAGACTAGTGTAAGGAGAAGTTCTCACCTAGACTTGCTTTTCTTTGTTCAGTCTTCCCATTCAAATGATACTGTGTTTGAAATAATTTTCTATAAAGAGCTAATAGCACGCGCGCACACACACACACACACACACACCCCAGTTCTTGTAAGTTTCTCATTTTGATGGAGAGATTTACTTAGTATTGCAAGGGCCTAAGAAAGAACAGTAAGTTATGTGTGATCCCAAATCAAGGAATGGGATAGATGGTCACTTTCTCTTGTCTCAAAGGTCTCACGTTAAACTGTAAGTTTTCCTTACGAGACGCACACACAGCAGCATCTCCTGGTTGTGCCTAGAGATGGGGTATATACTCACCGTCTCATGCATACAACTTTCTGGCAAATGGGAGTTGAGTTACCTACCAGGTGTCATGCTGAATCATGCTCAGTAGAGGTGCAGGTAGAGCACTTCCCTGGCCCGGGGAGGAGGACGGAGCACAAATATCTGGGTTTCCAGAATAGTTAACCAAAAGCCAGTCGCGTTGTAAAAACTCACGTGTATTGAAAATACAAAGCAGAGTAAGGTTAGGAGATGTAATGCTTACGCGTCAGCGGCAAGGCAGCATCAGGAGTTGAGGGACCAGACCAAACCCCCTATTTAGTAAAATATTAAAATATCTTCTATAGATGGAACCTAGGAAACGTAGAGAGAGCAGCTTCTTCCTTTCACGGTTGGAGTTGAGCACTCAGAGCAGATGGTCAAGCGTGTGGTTCCGTGTTGGGAAGGTGGCAGGAAAGAGCCGGAATCTATTGAGGCGTCCTCTGAGAAGCCCAGGCTTACTTGGATACCACAGCAAAGAATTGTTGCTGCCTTGCTGCCTTTGTATACTGATAAAACACAGAAACAAAGTAGCCTTGGCGGGTTGGCATTTTTACAAGTGGCGTGTAGGAGGAGCGTTTGCAAATGGGAATGTGATGGGCAGAGCACCAGCGAAGTCAGACATTGAGCTTCTCCTGTCTCCTCGTCATTGGCAAATCTCCATGATGCCGGAGAGTTGGGGTCTCTTTGTCTTGCACTCTGGCTGTAAAATGAAGACATAAGTCTAGATCTCCTGGGCTCCGTTTATGTAAAAAATAGTTTACTTAAATAAAGAGCTGGTTTTGTTGGGCTGGTCAAAACAGGGAAGGAAAGTAGTTTCTGGCAAAAGCATCTTCGAAGTTCCTAGAGTAGTAACATGCATGAGGATGAATTTGTATGCATGACAAGGAAAGAGAAGACAGGTGTAGGCTCAAATATCAAATGTGTTCTGTAGTCCCAGATATACTGAGGATCAAATATGTTCTGTAGTCCCAGCTATACTGAGGATCTGGTTATATGGACACCAGGGCCAGACGAAGGGACTTGGAAACAGAAGACTTCTATATATTTTCTTTTGTTGTTATTTTTAATTGTTTATTTATTTTTGAGAGGGAGAAAGAGCGTGAGCAGGGTAGAGGCAGAGAGAGAGGGAGACACAGAATCTGAAACGGGCTCCAGGCTTTAAGCTAGCTGTCAGCACAGAGCCCGACACGGGGCTCGAACTCATGCACCACGATATCATGACCTGAGCTGAAGTCACGTACCTGACCGACTGAACCACCCAGGCACCCCAAGACATACATACTTTAAAAACATTTCATATCCTGGGGCGCCTGGGTGGCTCAGTCAGTTAAGCGTCCAACTTCAGCTNGAAGCACTCGTCACCCTCCCCAGTGGTGACCAGGAGAGAAAATAGAGGACCTAAGGATTGTTCTTAGAGATCGCTCTTTGCCAAGGTCCCCACTCGGCTTCTCTATATTCTCCCCTAGGATAAATGGCCTTTTGTCACTTCTACTGGCTTTGAGGTTTCTTCCTGAAGCAGAGAAACTGTAAGGCAGGAGCCAGTGGGGAAAACCTTGGTGGGGGAAATCTCAACCTAGACGTCTGCTCTCCACCTTTTCAGTTAGAGCCAGACATCGTCTTCCACCTGAATGTCTTTCGGTGCCTTTCTGTAGCCACAGGAGGCGAACGATCGCTCTGTATCTCAGAATGTTCTCCCCAAATAAGTAGTTGACAGATGTTTCAGGTATATCGTGTTCTTCTGCGGACCTGAATCTTCTGTTTTCCCCCGGATGTTTACTTAGTTATTGAGGCTGCTTAGCAGTTTTTAAAAATAATGGAAAGCTTCCCACAGACCTTGAGTAAGACCTCTGTCTGTCCGTTCGTCATGGCTCCTGCGTGCCAGGCCTGGTGGCACAGACCTGGGATGTGGGGCTCCCCCCCCCCCCCGCCCC
>NW_027532842.1:3977110-4001823 GCF_008692635.1 Crocuta crocuta | reverse complement strand
AGCTGCGCTTAAATTTAATTTCTCAGGTATGAGAACTACCTATAATGCAGTGCCAGTCACACTGGGTGTGCCACGTATATGCCTGTGTCTCTCACTAAGCGATTCATTTTTTGAGGAAAGGGATCTTGTCTTATTTTTGTCTGTTCTTTTTATTTCCGCTGGCTAAAGGACCATAGAAATGCACTAAGCGTTTGGAGAGCGGATGACTCCAGCAGGTGGTTTCTGAGAGCCAGCCCAACATCTAACTGAAAGGACGAAACCAAGCGTATCAGAGCTGGAGGGAATAGGCAGAGCGGCTCTGTTTTTTCTAAGAGGAAACTGAGGTGTCGCCCCCCGCCCCCCGATTATGAAACCTGCACAGGGTCATGCCGTGTTGGTGGCGGAACCAGGCCTGGAAGCCAGGTCCCCGAGTTCCTAATCCAGTGCTGCTTTCTCCGTACCTTCCTGTGTCTCCTCATTCGGAAACTCACAGCCCGTGTCCTAAATAGCAAACTGTAGTCCTTTATCCCAGTGGGAGGCTGTTGATGGAATCTTACACTGCGTCCCCCAGCCCTCGTCACCCCACCCCGTCCCAGCTTGGAGCTGCAGTTGAGCTAAAAGAGGAGGTGAGGCAGAGTAGCTCTGGAAGTCAAGGTCACAGGCTGGGAGTTGAGGAATCCGAGGCTCTTCCTTCGGCTGTGGCACATATCTTCTGGGGAGTGTCAGCAGGCCGGCAGCGCGCCGTGAAGCGAGGCCACCCAGGCCTGGCCCTTGCCCCTCAGACTAGACCGGGCCTGGTATGAAGTGTGGAAGGAAGTCCTAGCCAGGGCTTGGCAGCAGCACGTCCGGCGGTTCTGTAGGAGCGTGGAGATGGGAGCACTTCTGCTCGGATCACTCTGGAGCACAGAATTCAGGCATCCAAGGGAGCGCGATTCAAAAGGCAGCCGTCTGCAGCAAGCACACGTTGAGTTTGGGGTGTGCAATAGCGTCTCTGCAGTGTGATGGGGTTCCGCCCTGCGCTGCACTGATGGCCTGGCAGCCATGCGGCCATCGGAGCAGAGGTTGCCCGCGCGTCCAGAAGAGAAAAGACAGAATCATGAACACTGCCAAGTTCTGCAGGCTGTGCGTGCGCTCAGGACTCAGGATCGTCTTTGTGGCCGCAGAGCGGAGATGGGGACCCATCACACAGTCTGTCGGTTCGGTTTTGTACACTTGGCTCTAAGTGTCAGCAGTACAGTTTTTAAATGTGTCCTAAAGACTTAACACGGTTACTAGACTCTGCATCTGGTCAATCCTTCCTACGATTGTGGAATAAGCTGGGGGATGATCACAGTTGTGGGCTTCAGTTTAATTTATGCTACCCGCAGCTGACCACCCCGTGCCTGAAAGCTATTATCCACACCCCTGTAGCAGTGTTACTCCTTTCGTTCCAAAAGAGTTTGCTCACTTTGGGGTCTGTGCACCCAGATACTTGGGGTACACTCAGATGTTCGCTCTGCAGGAATGTCAGTGTGCCTTCTTTTCCCTTCGTGAATCTAGCTAGCAGTTTCAGGTCTTAACAAAAGAGGAAGCTGATCTGTCCGTACCATGCTGACAGAGTTTCTCTTCCACTTAGGAGAGAAAAAGTTGGAAGTGATCATTGCTTCCATCAGTAAAAAGGAGAAGCCAGGTGATCTGGCTCTGATAAATAGAAATAAATGGTGGAAGCTGGTTCGTGTTTTGTAGAGCAAGGAGGGCGGAGCAGGTTCACCACCATCGAAGTGGCTAAAATGAGCTCCTGGAGGTTGAATGTGAGTTAACACATCAGTTCACAATAACCAGGAGCCCAGATACGAGGGGGTTCACGCTCACAAGCCCTCGCCTGCAGGCCTCCACCAGGCGCTGGTAAGAACGGAGAGTGGCAAGCGGGACGAGACAGGACCCCTCTGGTGGTGCTGCCATGCGGAGATGCTCGTACTGGGGGACTGGTAGGCGGTAAGGTCTGCCCTTCGGCGGCTCCTCTCCTTTGACACAGACGTCGAGAGGGCAGCAAAGCCCCCGGGACCCAGGGAGGTATGCACAGCCAGATGAAGAAGTACGTGGGATGAGGTCTCGAAGGGCCCCAAGCACAAGAGCTTCTGACCCCACCGAGCTGGGGGTTGCCACCCTCCTGCTGTGTGGTTGTGCGCACCGACCTGGGAGATCTCCACAGCCCGTGCCTCGGGGATTTTTAATGAGGCCTCATCACATAAGCCTGACTGATACTCCCTCCCTCCATTTCCAGTCCCTGTACCTTCTCTGGAGAGTAGGAGGGTAGTGTGTAGGCTGAAAGTTCCAAGCTTCTAATTGTGGTTTGGTCTTTCTGGTGAAAATTTTCTGGTGTAAATATTACAAATGGAGGTGCAGAGATAATCGTGGAATAATAACTTTATCAAAAGACAAAAAGAAGAAGCCTAAATCTTGGCAACCCAAATTTCTGTACCCATCAAAAATATCTTTAAAAAAATAGCGTCCATTTAAAGACTTTTTAAGACAAACAGAAGCCGAAGGGATTTTTTTTCCAGATGAGCACTGTAAGAAATGCTGAAAGAAGTTTGGCGGTTTGGATCTTCACAGAGAAATGAATAGACCCTGATATGGTGAAAAATGAGGGTGAACATAAACATCGTATCAGCATTGGAGAAAGAAAATAAAAATGCACTCTTCCGAGGTTACAGCCAGCGTTCACACACTATGCATGATGTATTTTAGTAGGAGTTGAAGGTAGACTGTGATTAAACATACATCATAAGATATAGGAAAACCACTTTAAAAAGGTTAAAAGAAAAGTGAATAAAAGCCAGTTATGAAGATAAGCCATCATGAAAATACTTATTAGAAGACCGAGGCAAAATGGAGCAGAGGGCAGATGGGAGATGTAGAGGACCATTGGCAAGATGGAAGGCTTAAATTCTCCCTTGATGTTAATGTATCAACATTACATCAAATGTATATGATCTAAACAGACCAATTTAAAAGACAGAAATTGCCAGATTGGATGAAAAAGCAAGACCAAACTTTATGCTGTCTTAAATCTACTTTAAAGACACAGAAAGGGTAAAATTGAAAGGAAGAACTTATATTGCATAAACACTGATCAAAAAAGGTATGACTGAAGTCGACTTCGGGAAAGTGATTAAACTCGGGGGTAAATGGGACATTACATAAGGAGAGTGGGCTTATTTCAGCAGGAAGATGACGTAATCTGAAATGTGTGTGTAGACTCAACAGCAGACCCTCAGAATACGTAAAAACTGGTAGAACTCAAGGGAGAAACGGACAAATCTGCTATTGCGGACAGCCTCACACCTTCTCTCAGTGATTCATGAAGGAATATACTAAGAAATAGTTAAGAAAATAAGAGATCACAATATTGTCGTCAGTCATCACAGCTGAACACACCTCTGTTGGACATACATGTGGAATGCACATTGAGACAAACCATGCTTTGGGCCATAAGACAAATCTCAACCAATTGAGACAAGTTCAGACAAATCATGTCTTCTGAATCCAGTGAAATTAAACTAAAAATCAGCAACAGTGAGTGATCTGGAAAGATCCACCAGTGACAAATCGCCAAGATGATTGCTCACCCCAGCTGGTTTGGTGTGGATGGGAACGGTTTAGAAAAGGGACACTGAGAACTTCACACCGTTTTAAACATTTGTTGAATTGCTTTTGTAACCTTTTTAGAGAAGACACTCCAACTAATCATTCTATAGGAAAACTTAAGAGTTTTAGTATATGAAATTTTATTTTATTTATTTTTTTAAATGTTTATTTTTGAGAGAGAGAGAGCATGAACAGGGGAAGGGCAGAGAGAGAGACACACACAGAATTTGGAGCAGGATCCAGGCTCTGTCTGAGCTGTCAGCACAGAGCCCGACACTGGGCTCGAACTCATGAGCTCTGAGATCATGACCTGAGCCAAAGTTGGATGTTTAACCAACTGAGCCACCCAGGCGCCCCAGGGTATGGAATGTTAAAAAGAGGTTAGATAAGTTAGTGGAAGAGAGAAAAGTTGCCTCTATGTAGAAGGCACACTGCTATGACTTGAAATTCGTTAATCATTTGACTTTAGTTAGACGATTACTACTCCAGGAAGTTAAATGCCAGTGTTCGGACAGTCAGCCGCCATAGTAAGTAAATTTGCAGGAGGAATTCAGGTGAAGGTTAACTGTACACTAAATAAAATTAGAGGGAAAATAGTATCTTAGGAATGAATGTTGTATTAATATTAACATTTAATAATGCCATCAGTACGTTAGTTTTTGTTTGCCCAGCACACATTTTCATGTGAGCCTCTCAGCTATAAGGAAGGCAGGGAAAGTTTGATCACACACAGGACTCAGGGTTAATTCATTAATATAATCCATAAGTTGGATTAGAGTGTTATGTTTTTGCTCTATAGTCAGCACTGTCTTCCGCATTGTTCCCCATTTTATCCGTATCATTCTCGGCTGGTGACCGATCCTTTTCAGTTTTTCACTATACCTCGTCAGTAGTTGCTGTGTGTCACTGTTTATTGTTCCAGATTTGAGGACCACATTGGGGAGGGTTAAAGGAGCAGTGAAACGTGATGTGACACAGTGATCGAGAGGCAGGGGCTGAAGAGAGTCCTCACAAGCCACATATAGGAAGTGAAATTAGCCATTTGAGTTTCTGTGGGCACGTACAGATGCTGGATAAAGTAGAAGTGCATGTGTGTCTGAATTTGTGTGTGTGTGTTTTAAAAAAAACCCTTGCCATGCTGGAAGGAACACATTGGCAGCCTGTCCTTGGGTGCTAGAGGCGAAGGGGGTGGAGCGGGTAAGGACACTGGAACAGATGCTGGAGGCTGGGTTCTAATGCTGCCCATGGTAAGGAAATGCGTCTCGGGCCAGCCTGACGCAGCAGGCTGGAGCTGAAGCCTCAGAACGAACATTGTCATTTTCAGAGGGTTGTCAGATCCCCTAAACATTGGACGGAAGAACTGCTCACCAACCTGGAGAAATGGCTTGCCATCTGCCTGGGGCTCCAGAAATCAGAACAAACCCCACGCTCTCGGTGAGAAATTAGAACCCCACGGTCTCTGTTGAAGCAAACACAGGATTGCTGTGTCAGGAAGCTCTCCTGAAACGAGGCGCAGAGAACAAACCCCCACCGTGAGAAACAAGTTAACAATGAGATAGAGCCTCCAGGACACCAGCAGGTGCGACGTACACGCCTGCGTGCATGCACGTTGCGTTAGCACACGAAGTAAGGTAGGAAGTTACTGGATCCTCCCAGAAGCAGACAACAAGATTGGCGTCTGCGGCTCCCACGCCCTTTGAGTAAACACAGCCTTTCCTCTGGGTCGCAGTCAGCTTCCTCTGCCTCAGGGGACTCCTTTTCACTTTCTGGTCCCTGGCCCAGTGAGTCCAGAGTACCCTCCAGAGCCAGAACTTGCAGTTCGCTGGGACCTTGACCACGCCCCTGCCACGAATGAGCCCTTCTGGGGCCGGGGACCCCAGCCCTCCAGAGTCCAGTGGCGTGAGGGTGGCCGGGGAGAACCCCTCAGTGGGCTCTTGGCAGTGATGGTAAGTGGGGGGTAAGAGGTAACTGCTTCCACCTCTTGGCCTCTAAGCCTGGGTGCCCTGCTTAGGGCCACGGTGCGGTAAAGAGAGGTCTTTGGCGTCACAGACACCGCGTCGTGAAGCGTGGCGCCCGTCCTTTCAGACTCCGCTGAGCTGGTGCGCCCGCGTGCTCTGAGAAGGCTGCCCCGGCGCTCGGGGCCATCTGCGTCTGGATGGTGAGCTGGGTGGTCCGTCTGGTGAGCTGGGGCCACTCCCGAGCCTCCCCGCTGCGGAGCGGGGCCGCTGGTCAGATGCGGTGACAGATGGGGTCCCAACAGGCACGTTCTGACGCTGCGGCCCGTGGATCTTGCCTCGTGTGTACTCAGTGCCCCCCACCCCCGTCTGCTGCATGTACAGTCGGCGTTTCGCCGGAGGCACAGGGCACGGAGAGCACCAGCAGCTGTGGGGGTGACTTGGCGGTCTGGACTTCCTGCTCGTGGGAGTCGCCGGTGCCTCCCACGCTGGCTCGCTCTGGGCCGTGCTGCTTCCAGCGGGGGGACTGGTCGACCTGCAATCCCAGCTCATGTGGGGGAGCCCTGGGTGCTCGCGCCCTTGCTGCGCTCCATGATCTCTGCACACACCAAGAGCTCTGTGCAAAGGGTGCTTCGTGCTTGGCCGCGATGGCCCGGCCTTGCTTCGGACCCCAGGGCCGTGCATTCTCCCCCCGCCCCCGGCGCCTCCCAGGGGCTCCGTACTGCAGCTGCACCCATTGCAGACGCAGTGTACCATCCAGGGTCACTGGATCCTACGGCCCCAGCATCCGGGCTGTTTGTGCCCAGCCCGGCCCCGCTGCAGAGGCTTTTCTTGCTCTGGGCCACACTCAGAGGGGGCAGCCGCTGTGCCACCTGGCCTGTGGGCCCCCAGGACCCAGCCTACTAGGCGCCGTGCGTCCTTCTCTGTGGACGTGTCTTTTACTTGGGAGGGGCTATCCCAGCATGCCCTTGCCTGCCACGCCCCCTGAAGCTTCACCCGGGTCACCACATCCAGAACCTTCCCAGAGTTTGTCTTCCACGCTCCCGAGGCTCGTGTCTTACCTCTGGGGCGTGGCTGCCCACCGCGCGTGTCCTCGCCAGTCTGCGTGATGTCAGTCTCCCCCCGGGGCCGGCACTGGCTCCCCGCTTGGCATCCAGGCAGGGACGCGTGCGCACGTGGCCACCTGCCAGCCCGCGGGGGCGAGGCCTGTGCGGCGTCTTGCGGGCCGGCGGTGGGCGGACCACTTCTGGAGGGTCCTGGTGGGTGGGGGGAGTGTCTGGAGCCAGCGTCCTCGTGGGCATCCGTCAGAAGTCCCTGTTCCGGGTCTCAGGGTCCCTGAAGACCTGCGTAATAATAGAGTGCTCTTGTGAGCTCCGTAGCTGTCACAGTTAAGTCCCCAGCTCCATTGCAGGTCACGGGGAGGACCAGTTTGCCCCCACCAGGAAGGCTCCCCATCTTCTCACGTAGCCATTAACTGCTTGTTAACGGCCTTCAGTGCCTCATTACCCTTACGCAGGCCATCCGTGCAGGCTAGCGGCAGTGAGCCGTCTCTGCTGTTTCTGTAGGTGTGTTTAGCTTCGTTATCTCCCAAAGGTCTGCATTATCACTCCTGGCATGGCATTTCCCTCCGCCGGGATGGGTTCCAGGTCACTTAGGGCTCACGTCTGTAGCAGGTGAACAATCGTCTTTCCGCAGGACCGTTCATACCTGCCCTTCCAACGTGGCCTCCTCACCACCCGCACAGTGCTCTGTGCACAAGGCCCGTGTCCCTGGGTTACTACCCGCGTTCTTAAACCGCTCCCAGAGCTGCTCGTATTCGTCCGGGTCCTCGAGAGAAAGCCATCGAGCTGGGGCCATACCTGCGAGGAGTTGGTTAGGGCAGCTGCCGGTGTGGAAGGAAAGGGAGGAAGCGAGAAAAGGCTGGAAAAGCCATCAAACCGCGATGCAAGCCTGACCCCCGGTGAATGGGGGAGGGCTGCGTGGAAGTGTCCTCTCCTCGTTGTCCATGCGGCTGAGGGGGATTGGGCAAAGCCTTGGGGTGTCCTTGTCCGCCTCTTGTCTTTCCCAGCCTGTCTGTCACTTCATTCTCATTTCTTCGCGGTGACTGTGCCCGTCTCCTTTCCTGTGGTGGAGGAGTTTCCTGTGTCTGCTGTTCGAGAGAGCAGAGCTGGGTGTGGGGGTCCCACTTGCGAATTCCCAGGGAAGGCCTCTGGCCTGGTTTCAGCCGTGTCTGGAATCTAGTTCACGGTTATGTGAACCAGGTTGTCTCTCTCTAAATTGAAACAGTTCCCAGAAAGGTTGGACGAACTACGGGTTTAATAGCAATACCTTATGTAACCTCTGATGGTCCATAAACGTTTGATTAGTGATCTTTGATTCTTTTCCTCAGCACACAGAATGACTTTGAGGAATGCTCTGGATGCACCGTAGTTCCCCAGTGAAGGACTCGAGAGCATACTTAAGTGATTTGTTGGTGACTAATTGGGTTAGTTCATTACGTGTCTGAATGAGTGACCCCACATTTTCTCCTTTACCCTGCTGTTCAATTTATTCGAAACTGGATTAGTGTCAGATGAAATAAAGGGGAAAAATACATGTGGTAAAGCACTTCACACCGGATCGGAAAGTCCTGAAAGTCATTGCTGGGCAATTAGAACTTTCGGGAGGAGCTACAGAACAATTTTTCTGGAGTTGAGGAGAGAGTAGCACGGCCTCCCTCTGGCGTATCATTTGTGTTTAGACAAGTGTGGGAGTGACAGAGAGATGCCTCATGAGGGTGAGAAATGAAGGCTGGGATTAATTAGGGCTGAGATACTGGAAAAACAACAGATGCCAAGGAGAAGGCCAAACAGACGTGTCTGTCTACACATGTGGGTGTGTAACCAGCAGAGAGGTTTTCGATGCTCGGGTTGTGTTGGGGACTATACAAGGTGGTGTGGGAAACACAGACTTGTAGACTCCGTCCCTGAATTCAGAAAGCTTATAGTCCACTTCGGGAGGAAGTCCTAGCCTGGTACCAGGCACGTAGACTTCTGCGTTTCCCTTGGAATGGTAAGCGGGGCTGCAGATGAATAACTTCCACGTTGCCTCCTTGGAATCCTTCTCAGACTTCCCTATTGTCTTAAAATATAGTTTGCTAACAGAAAAGGTGATGTATAGTGTGGCCAAAAGATCGGGAGATGATACCGTAAGATAAATGGTACAGATCCGAAGATGAGGGGTACACCGCATCATGAGGGGACCATGTGGGGAAGTCTGGGCTTGGGGGCTACCTGGAGACAGCGGCACAGGAAACTGACACCAAGAGCCTTTCTTGTGGTTTCTTTGGGAAAGGACAGAGAAGGCGGGCTAAGCGGGTTTGGGATTGGCTACTTCGAGTAACTTCAGCAGGCTTTGGGGCATAATGTACCTGGTTGTCTGGTACCTGGTCCTGGGGTGATTGGGGCGGATGGTCGGTGGCATGGGGTGTGAGAACAGATAGAGGAGGTGTGAGCTATGGTTGGTAGGTTTGCACACGAGAGGCCAGCCCCTGGGTGAGTTTACTAGTTCTAGGACGAGGCTCACCCCCTGAAGGGCCAGTCCCTCCAGGGACCTCCATCTGGCTCCAAGATGTCAAAGCAGAATGCAGAAACAAAAAATGTGGTTACTACACCCATTTAGAGTTCAGCTTTCTTCCTTGGTGTCCTAATAACGGCTTCTAGGTGAGCCCTTTCCACGGGTTTGCCAAGTTCCCATGGAGCCTCCCAGGACTCACCATGTTAAGGCAACAAACAGTTCTCTGTATGAACACAAGAGGGGGCTGTCTTAAATATGAAACTGAAGGCCTTCGGCAGGGGTGTGTGGGGTAGCAGAGCAGGCCGTGAGCCCCTCTACCTGAGAACGTCAGGAGAACCGTGTGCGCGTGTCTGAGGTTCACTGTGTGGCAAACAGCCCGCTGGTTGCCCCCACGTATGCCCTGATGAACGTCAGGCGTATCTGATACCGGGGAGCTCCCCAGCCCAGGAAGAGAGGGGACGTAGGTATTAACTAGCTGTGGCCACGTTTCGGACAAGCTGGCGGCACCTCTGTGAGAAATTATGTAAAAGCGAGTTCATGCTTGGGCCAGTTTCACAGATCGGCGTCGCAAGCCGACTGCACAGATTCTTCTAGAACATCCAGTTTGCTAGCTTACCTGAGCCGTCTTTAGAAGCTTTTACCACCACATCCCTCTCCACCCCCCACCCCCTGATCGCTCCGTGCTTCCTGATGGAGATCACGGGTTTTGCTGCTTAATTTCCTTCTCGCTTTCAGTAGTTTTCTTTCCCACACACTGTACTTTTATTAAGCTTATTAATGATTTTTCTTTTTTCCCCTTCTGATGAATTCTGGTTCATCTTCTTGTGATTCATGACCATCCTGTCCTGTCGGTCTTAGGTGGTTCCAGAAAGAAATGACAGCTCACAGTAAACCTTCTCTTTTTCCCTTGAGACTTGTAGACAGATCTAGAATTTTTGTATTTTAGCATTCCTTCCTTGAGCGTGTATGTCTTCTTTCACATAAGTTTTATACAAATATTGTTAATTTCTGTGGTTCAGCCTTATCGTCAGTCAACTGTTCCTTTTTTAGTATAATAGAAATAAGAATTAACATTATAACAACATATATGATATTAAATTAATAATCAGTCATATTTCTTTAGTGCTACTATATTTCAGGCTGTTCTAAATGATTAATATATGTGATAGTTCATTAGATTCTCACTCTCTAGGGTAGGTACTCCTGTTATCCCCATTTTACAGGGAGGAAACAGAGGCACCGAGAGGTGAAGGGATGTGCTTGTAGGCAGTGTGCCTACGTCAATGGGTGAAGTAGTGTTTGAATCTGAAAATGGGGTCAGTATGTTGAGCCACCACCTTCATGGAAATAAGGCAGAAATAGTCAATAAAACATCGGGTAACTGAACAGAACTTTTCCTTTTTAGCTCTACCCCCTTTCGGCCTTCCTTCTCTTCATTTCGCACATTACCACAGGACCCTTGTTCACCCTTCATATTCAGGTCAGCAAATCCCGTCCAGCGTCCATGGGAGGCTGCTCGTGACTGTAGACAACTGGGCACCTGCCCCCACAAATGGTTTTCTAACCCCAAGTTCATGAACCAGTGTGGTTGGATCAATGCCTCTCTTCTTGTAGAATAGAGCTTCAATGAGAAGGGGGGGGTCCTTGCCTGTTTTCACTCCCCACTGAATCCTTGTCATCTACACCGCCGGGTATGTTGTAGGTACTCTGTATTAGATACATGAGCAAAGGTCTTAAAGAAAGGGGGAAGAAAGGCAAAGATTTATTAGATGCTTAGCACATTCCAGGTTCTTTGGGTACCATGTTCCATTCAGTTGTTGTACCAGTGGGAGATAAGTTTCACACGGCGTAACAGAAAACCCAGCTACGGTGGTTTAAACAAATAGGATATTTTTTGTCTCACGTAGCAGGAATTCCAGAGTGGCATTTCAGGGCCGGTTTGACTGCTGACCAGCGTCCTCGGCTCTTGTGTTTCTGTTCCTAATAAGTTGGGCAGTATGATAACCTTGTCAAAGTAACAGTTCTGTCCCAGTCCCTGGATTTTCGACTGTTGTATGAGCAGTAGATTGGTTGTATAAGTGGTAGTTTGAAACTCCATATACCTCCTTAGCCAAAAAGGGGAGATTTTATGTTATTTATAATGTACTTTCTTTTTTTAATATTTTATTTACTTTTGAGAGAGAGAGAGAGAGACCGCGTGAGCAGGGGAGGGTCAGAGAGAGAGGGAGACACAGAATCTGAAGCAGGCTCCAGGCTCTGAACTAGCTGTCAGCACAGAGCCTGATGCAGGGCTCGAACCCACAAACCGTGAGATCATGACCTGAACCAAAGTCGGACGCTTAACCGACTGAGCCACCCAGGCGCCCCTATGTTATTTATAAAGTACTTTTTGAGGACAGAAGTGAAAAGGCTTCCCAGGACCTTGGGGAAGGCTTTCATGAAGTGTCTGGTCATCCTTCACTGTGCGTTCTTATGTCTGGGGCATTAAAACCCGTGTGGAAATTGTGTGGGAAGAAATTATTGGTGACCGTAACTGTAGGGTGACCTGGTTGGCATCTTCCATAGCGGGGAGCTCTGGCTCAGTGTCCAGATTTGTAGATCTTTCCTCCTCCAATAGTCCCAGGGAGGGCTATCCCGGTCTCTTTGGGTGGGAGTGAAAACCAGGCTGCCGGGGCTCTGGGAGCCGAGTGGAGAAGCCAGTTGGGGAATGAGGGTGTGGGGAGCAACCCTGTCTTACACTCAGTGTAGACTTTGATTTAATACCCCTGGTCTCTGTGCATTTCTTACTCCGACCTTTAGCTATGCTTCGTGTCTCAAGTCCAAATCCCGGAATTCACGAGAAAGTAAAACTTGCTGGGTAGGGTGGAGTGGGGGCAGCCCAGGAAGGGAGAAGGAATTTGTAAATGGATTTTTAAAAGCTAGCCCTCCTGTTTTCATATTCGTTCCTGTAGATCCTTGTAGTACATCTAGTTCATTAGCTTGTCGCACCTGGGGATCCATCCACCCTGCTCCCCTCTCCCCCCACCTCTGCCCATGTCATGGATACATGACACATTCTGTTGGGGAAGGTGGGCAGGTGGGTTCACTTCCTTTCTCCCTCCCACTTGCCTCCGGGATGTGGCTTTTTCTGTGTCTTAATCTCATTAGGCTCTGTCCAGTTTGGGGCTACTGTGTCCTTTCCTGCCCCAGGAAAGTACTTCTGGGCTTCTGCCTTTTTCTCCCATCATTTTAGTAGAGAAGGGAGGGAAAGTAAAAATGCATGTCTTCAGTCGTTCATACTTGACTGGAAATCTTGCTTACATTCTCTTTCTCTAAAAGTAGGGCTGTACACTATGTATGTCTTTGAAATCGATATACTTTAATATGATTAATTCACCCTCTGTTGTGTATTTCACTGACTCTTCACGCAGAAAGGAAAATGCAAACTCTAAATTTGTTAAAATGTGAATGTGAGCTTTTAAAAAAACTGTCTTTCTGATTTTCAGATTGTGAGCCATGCCTTTGGTGAAGAGGAACATTGAACCCCGGCACTTGTGCGGGGGAGCCCTGCCGGAAGGGATTACCAGTGAACTTGAATGTGTCACCAACAGCACTCTTGCTGCTATCATACGTCAGCTGAGCAGTCTAAGTAAGTCCTCTTACGTCTACAACACTTCTTTCTGGTTCCCAGTGCCACGTTATTAACCTTGACACCAGCAGATTGGTTTCAGGTCAGTTGTTAGTTTTGTCCAAAGAGACCGCAGCTTTGAAGGAAAGAGCCCACCTCCCTCCTGATTTTCCCAGAGTGAAATAACTTATAGGTCTTTTTTTTTTTTAATTTTTTAAACTGTTTGTTTATTTTTGAGAGACAGAGAGAGACAGAGCACAAACAGGGGAGGGCAGAGAGAGGGAGACACAGAATCCAAAGCAGGCTCCAGGCTCTGAGCTGTCAGCACAGAGCCCGACACAGGGGTCTCGAACTCACGAACTGTGAGATCATGACCTGAGCCGAAGTCAGAAACTTAACTGACTGAGCCACCCAGGTGCCCCAATAACTCAGTGGTCTTAAGATACCAACTTTATATGCTAAAGACATAAAGTTCAAATTGGCCAATTTACAGATTGTTAGAGAAGACCAAATTGTGGATTCAAAGTAGTGTCGATTTTTAAAAGCTTATTAAATGAGGATAAAATGATTGGTACTTAAAAAAAACCTGTGAATTACTTTGTTAAGCTTGGACAGGACTCATTTTCTTTTTAAGAGGATAAATTGAAAACTTGTTAACACTCATAACATGCCTGGCATAGAGTAGGTGCTCAAGCATTATTTGATTAAGTAGTATTCCAAATGAATTGAAGATCGAAGCCCCAAAATAGTGAGATTTGCTGACTTTTACTGACTAAAATGCAGGTACCAAGTTCCAAATTGAGGTGAGTAGATAAACTGATTGTTGCATATACAGTACTGTGTATATATTACACACATAGGTTATGTGAACACAAGCAAGTATAAAGCAGAAAGGACTTTCTATTATTTTAAGTTTGAATATGGATGTGAACTGCCCAGGAAATAGTTCATTTCTTAAGACTCAGATATTCATGAAAATGCATCTTCCTTCAAAGCTTTTTGAAGTCAGAATGTTTTCCCTCTAACTTTTACATTTATGTCATGATCTTGTGTTATCACTTGTCCCACTCCTTTTGGGTTTAGATGGTTTACACTGAATTTGGGTGACAGGTTTTCACAGCAAAATTTTCCAGAAGCGCTGTTAATGATTAGAAAATCCTCCATGATTTCACATGCTGGTAGGCTCAAGCACAGAAATACGTTTTTAAAAAACATGCAGGTACTTTCTGGGGTGCCTTGGTGGCTCAGTTGATTAAGCATCTGACTCTTGATTTCGGCTCAGGTCATCTTGTGGTTCATGGGTTCGAGCCCTGTGTCCGGCTCTGCACTGACAGGGCATAACCTGCTTGGGACTTTCTCTCTCTCTCTCTCTCTCCCTCCCTCTCTGTGCCCCTCCCCCACTGGTGCTTCCTCTCTCTCTGTCTCTCTGTCTCTCTCTTTCTCTCTGTGCCCCTCCCCCACTGGTGCTTCCTCTCTCTCTGTCTCTCTCTGTCTCTCTGTCTCTCTCTCTCTGTGCCCCTCCCCCACTGGTGCTTGTTCTCTGTCTCTTTCTGTCTCTGTCTCTCTGTCTCTCTCCCCACTCCCCTGCTGGTGCTCACTCATGCTCTCTCTCTCTCTCAAAATGAATAAAAAAATAAAAACATTCAAGTAATTTTATTTAACGTTTGAAGAAGAAACAGTCTGGAGAAGTATTTTTTCTTTAAAAGAATCGTACTGTGTTGTTCTGTTTTTAATATATCTATAATCATTGGCAGAGGCAAAAGTAATTTGAAAATTACTTGAAATCTGTTTTAAAATAGATTCTTTTCTGGGATCTAAACTACTTGCAATTGATTTTGAGTAGTGGTTTTTGATACAATGTATAAATTGGTATAATTATTGGAAAATAGCTGGTAAATTATTGGAGGGTAAAAGTCTTTCTGTTTGAGTTCATAATATTTTTTTAAGAACACTTTGGTCTCTTGTTTTTATGGCTGAAATGTCTGTTGATGTAAAGTATAAAAGATGGAAACCAGCATCCGTGGCTAAAGTTTTCGTAGTCAGGCTCTATCTCCTGCTGTAGTAACACTCAGCATAGTGTTAGACCGGCTGTGTTTACGGAGCCTGTAAGTAAACCCCACACATCACATGTCCTGTTCCGCGTAGTCTGCTCGTGGTGGGCAGAATGATAATGGCCCCTCTGAAGATGTCCATGTCTCCATCCTTGGGACCTGTGGATACGCTGTGTGACGGGACAGGGACATGAAGGGTGCTGATCTTAAGAGAAAGGGGTTAACTTGGATTGTCCAGCGCTGTCCCAGGGTTCCTGTCCATGCGGAAGGGAGGAGGTAGAAGGAGCCCGCATCAGAGTGATGTCACGTGAGAAAGACCGAATCAGCCGTCGCTGGCTTTGCAGCTGGCAGAGGGGGCCATTAGCTGCGGAACGGAGGCCGCTTTTGGAAGGTGGGAAAGACAAGGAGATAGATTCTCCTGTGGGGCCTCTGGGATGAACATAGCTCTCCTGAAACCTTGACTTAGCCCAGTGAAATCCGTTTCAGACTTCCGACCTCTAATACCGTGAGATACGTAATGTGTGTTGTTTTAAGCCACTAAACGTGTGGTCGTTTGCTACCACAGGAGAAGCAGCAATAGGAAAGTAATGCCCCAGCCAGCCTTGGTTTCCCTGCATCTGCCTAATCCACGCTCGCTTCACGAGTGGACCAGGGACGGGCACCGGCCTCAAGGACAGTGAGCCTTAGTCAGGCTGCCCCACTGCGTCTCCACTGTCCTGCTAGACTCGCCTGGGGAGCTGGGGGTCCCTCCAGAGAGGATCACTGCACTGTGCCCTAGAAATGTGATCTAGAGAATCAGCACGCATCTGGACTGAAAAGATGAGCCGGGTCAGTCCTGTGCTTGCAGGAAGTTTGAACTAAGAAACGCAGTGAGCTTGCTCGTTTGTTACGGGCTCTGATGCTGACATGTCCCCCAGGACTGAAGGAGTGAAGGCCACCTGCACGCGGAAGCTGGAGTCGCGGGCAGAGTTTAAGAGAAGACAGAGGAAGCCGGCTGGGAAAGGAAGGCAAAAGAACGTGCAGAGAGAAACAGGAGCTGACCGTGTGGGAGACCACGGGACGCAGCAGGGCTGCTCTCCCTCCCGTTCAGGGGCGGTGCTCCCACAGCAGACCTCACCCCTACCTTCCCCTTCCTCCTGCGATCCGCGCTCGCAGCCCAACGAGACTTGCAGAAAGGGGACTGTCGTGATCCGTACGCCAAGGATGTAATTGTAGGAAACTAACACACCTACTCACTTACTGGCAGTAGAATAGCACACTGTTGGTTACCAGTAGATTCTTCACAAGTGATTATTCACTCAGTACCCATCTAGGTGCAGCGTACAGCAAATAACATAAAATTGGTATCTCCTTAGAATTTAAAAAGCATATATCATTGACATCGATATGGTCCTGGAATAGGAAATATACGCACTTACTGTGACGTGCGCTAGCACTCACACGTGTAATACACAACGGCTCCATTTTGGGTGAATCTTCAGGTGTTGTGGGGGCTTTCCCCTGCGTCGAAATATACTACAGGAGATATTTGGGGATCTCATTTTTTATGATCTAAAATTGCTAGGAAGAATCAGAATTTCAAAATTACGTTTTTATATCATTTTCTAAGACTGTCATCATTCATCAGGTATTTTTAAAGTGAAGTTTTAGGACTGCGTGCATCTGTCATATTAAAAGTCTTCTAGGGGCACCTGGGTGGCTTAGTTGGTTAAGCGTCCGACTTTCACTTAGGTCATGATCTCGCAGTTCGTGGGTTCGAGCCCCACGTCGGGCTCTGTGCTGACAGCTCAGAGCCTGGAGCCTGCTTTGGATTCTGTGTCTCCCTCTGTCTCTGCCCCTCTCCCGCTCATGCTCTGTCTCTGTCTGTCTCTCAATGATAAATAAATGTTAAAAAAATTTGTCCAGGCCCTGACTTACCAGGTCATTCTGATAGTCATCACATCGCTGGGGTGGTTCAGTGCCATGCAGATATAACTGACTTTGCATAATCAAGGAAAGAATGTGGTCCTAGATCCCAAATAGACCTCAGAAGTCCCTGTAACTCTGCCTAACTTTTGGGAAATCTCTAGGTTTTTACCAAGTACCATGTTCCCATTACATCCAAATGAAACACTTGACTTTAAAAGGTGAAGAAATTTTGTCAGCATTAGATTTTTTACCAGGTTTTTCAGGGAATTGAAATCTTTTCAGTGAGAAAATATTGATTATTGTAATGAGTTTAAGAACAGTCACAGAAATGAAAGAGCAGATTTGTAACTTGAATAGCCTTACAGTTACAAGATCAAAGCTTTCTCCAATACAATAAAAAATTAGTCTAGTAATTTTCAGATTTTTTTTTTCTTTTGTGTGTTCCTGACTTCTCATAGGAGTGATCTGGGGAAAGTGGGAGGAGACAGGGAAGCCATTTTTTTAAAAACCGTTTTGGTTAATAGTGTGTTACTTGGTTTTCTAACTATGGAATATTGACTTTTTTTTCTTCGAATAATGACAGTTTAATGTAGCAATTAAATCAGAGCTTTTTCATCATTTTCCTTGATTAATAATCTGAATACTCTGGTTCCTGTCAGCTAGTTGCTCAATTAAAATCACAGTATCTTGCAATCAAATTCCTACTGACATTATAATGTAATTTTAATACAATTTGCATTAAAAAGGACTGGAAACTTAGGACATTTGTGCCAAGGATGGCATAAATCCTCTTTAATACCTCGAGGCTGTTTTTTACTAGTTTTCTCTTCGTTCTTATGATAATGGTGGTCTTCATTTTCCCATCTTATGAAGGCTCACAAGATACCTGATCCCTTTGGATCAGACCTTTACTGCAGCCCCCCATCCCAAGGTTTTTGCTTGTATTAGGGGCATTAATGAGATAATACAGAGAACTTACAGAGCACAGGAAAACACATAGGAAAATAATTGCAAGATTTTCATAATCAGAGAAGATAATCGGTAATGCTTTGTATATACATAAAAATGATATCTTATTATACATGTTGTTTTGTAGCCTGTACTCACTTAATATATAATAAGCATCTTTGTTGACTCTTCTAGGACATAGTTTTTAATAGCTAGAGATTATTATATTGATATACCATAATTATTTAACTACTTTTCTAGTGTCGGACATAGAAGTTGTTTCTTTGTTGAGGGGTGATCCTATTATAAATTCTCGTATAAACCAATATATACATCTCTGGTTATTTTTGGTATTTTAAGAAAATTCTGAGACTCCATTAATTTTAAATATACCTGTCCTTTAAAAAATTATTACAAAATCGGGCACCTGCGTGAGTGGCTTCGTCAGTTGGGCATCTGACTTTGGCTCAGGTCATGATCTCACAGCTCGTGAGTTCGAGCCCTGCGTTGGGCTGTGTGCTGACAGCTCAGAGGCTGGAGCCTGCTTTGGATTCTGTGTCTCACTCTCTCCCTCTCTCTCTCTCTCTCTCTGTCTGTCCCTACCCTGTTCGTGCTCTTTCTCTCTCACAAATAAATAAACATTAAGAAATAAATTAAAAAAATAAAAAATTATTACAAAATCAGTTTTTCTGTTTACTTTCCATGTTTCAGGTAATTGCATGAATGCAAAAGGAGGTCTGTTTTCTTCTCAAAGATTTTAATAAATTAATATTTTTACTAATATTCCTTATGATACATATTGTTTCATTTCAAACCAAATGCTAGATCAACATAAAAATACTACCTTAATAGGAGGGAGGGTGCGTCTCAGTGTCTCAGTCGGTTAGGTGTCTGACTTTGGCTCTGGTCATGATCTCATAGTTTGTGAATTTGAGCCCTGCATGGCACTCTGCGCTTACAGCTCAGGGCCTGGAGTCCGCTTCAGATTCATTCTCTCTCTCTCTCTCTCTAATATAAATAAATAAATGTAAAAAAAGATTTTAAAAACCTCTACATTAAGGGATTGTTCAAATTTGGTTTATCTAATCAGATCTAAAATTTGGAGTTAGATTATTTGATTATATTAAGTGCAGTTCTGCTCAAAATAGACACCTAATATTTTGAAGGCATGCACTGAATAGATTTCCAAGATGTTTCTAGGGGGATTTTGGGGAGGAGTGGGAGATTTACAAATGCAGTATGTGCAGGAAATAGATCACGTGTACATTTCCATGCAGTTTAAAGGCTAGGGTTAAAAGGGTGTGTTAGGAGAAAACGTATAGCTGTGTCTGGATACAAGTTGACTGAAAGAAACAGCAAGAATTTTAAAAATTGTAATGCTTCAAACTGAGATAAATGTTTGCATTTCTTGTGGACTAAAGTAGAAAGCCAGTGAAGGGAGGTGAGTAATGTATACTTAGGGAACTATGGGGTAAAAGCCCCCCGTCAGCAAATTGGAGGCAAGGATAAGAGCCCCCTCTCCTGAAAGGCAGGATTGTTGGGGATTCAAGCACTTTCCGGACCCATCATTTGACCTGAAATATCAGAAGTACTTCCTTACAGGCATTATAGATGTAATTATGACTTAGATTGTTTTTTATTTCTTCTTTTCCTAGATGGACCTCTACATGGCAGAATTTAGATGTAGAATAATTCCTAAGAGCACAAGTTGGAGAGTCAGCCAAATCTGAATGTTTAGTCCTGTCTATCATTGACCTTCTCTGTTTTGTCATCTGTATCCTTCCTATTATAGGAATCTATAGGATCTATAGAATCTATAGGAATCTATAGGATCTATAGAATCTATAGGAATCTATAGATCTATAGGATCTATAAATCATATAGGCTTATGTGATTTATAGATATTTTTCTTTTCCTTCCTTCTGAGAGAGAGTGCCGAGGAGTGGGGGTGGGGTGGGGGGGAGCCTCAAGCAGGCTCCATGCACAGTGCAGAGCCTGATGTGGGGTTTGATCCCATGATGCCCAGGATCATGGTCTGAGCTGAAACGGAGTGGGACGCTCAACTGACTGAGCCACCCAGGCGTCCCTAGATGTTCCTCTAATTGTTTTGATTTACACTGTGACTAAAGCAGACCATCTGAAAACTTTGAGGGAAGATTTTAAACATTTTTAATGTTTAAATTTTACTAAAATTTTCCTATGCTCACTCCCAGATTAGGAACGTGATTGTTACTGTCAGCAGCCTAAAGTAGCATTCTTCTATAAAGCATGCCCTTTCCGGAGACTCAACATTCTCTACCTCAGTTTCTACTATTCTTCTACATGCCTTGTCCAGTGAAAAAATAAAATGTAAGACCTGCAGAAAAGGAGAAAAATTTGACTTCGTAATTAAGAGAAAAAGCAATTGGTGGCAGCAGGACCCACAGGTGACCCCAATGTATGAGCTGATAAATACTACGAAAAATATATTGAAGGGGACTTCGAGTTTCCAATCTGGCGTTTAAGGAGCTTGGAAATGATTCCCGGTCATACCGCAAGAAGAAAACTGAACAAATTGAAAACCCAGAAGCTTTTTCTTAGACCTGTCAGAGAACTGAGGTCACAGTTCAAACCACTGCCCCCACATCTGGGGAGACTGGTGAATTGTGGGGGGCTCAGTGAGAACAAGGGTGACAGTTAAAAGCTCTAGGGGATCCATTCTTAGTGGGGCTCCCACACTTCTGGGAGTTTTCTGTCAGGAGCCCTATTAGGTTCTCACATTAAGTATCAGAAAGATCTCCTTGAACTTCCATGGAGGGGAAAAGCAACCATTTTAGAGTACAGCCAGAGCATTCTGGTTTTTTCTGCCCTCAAAGGAAACTGTTTCACAGAGCCTGAAGAAGATGGGTTTTACCAGGGCTTAACCCACCTGGGGGAAAGGAAGTACTTACTGCAGCCCCTTCTCACCTTCCTTTCTCATCTAAGGGGGAGGGGAGTGCGACCCAGGGGCCTGGCACTGAAAGACTGAGACCAGATCCTAGGGCTGCCATGGACAGACGAAGGGATAGGAAGATGTGGAATATACGTGTATACAATGGGATATTCTTCAGCAAGGAAAAGGAAGGAAATCCTGCCATTTGGAACATGGCTGGACCTAGGAGACTTCATGGTAACTGAAATGAGCCGTGCAGAGAATACTGTATGATCTCAATTATGTGTGGACTCCTAAAAAAAAAAAAAAAAAGTTGAACTCCTAAACACAAAATGCAGGATGGTTGTTACCAGGTGAGGGGTGTGGGGAAGGGGAAACGGGCAGATGCTGGTCAGAAGGTACAAACCTTAACATTTAGTTATAAGATGAGTAAGTTCCAGGAATCTCATGTACGGCACGGGAACCATAATTAGAAATACTGTATTGTATATCTGAAATTTGCTAAAGGAATAGATCGTAAGGGTTCTCACCAAAAGAAAAAAAAAGGTATGCAAGGTGATGGTGTTTTAACTAGTTGTGGTAATCATTTCACCAAATATATGCATGTCAAATCATAATGCACACTGTAAGTATATGTACAGTTTTGTCGGTTATATATCAGTAAAGCTGAGAAAAAAAGGTTATAGTGTAAGGCCACAAGTCTAAACGCGTCTAAACCAAACTGACTCCATGACAGGCTTTAAGTTTCCCCTCTAAACTAGAAGGCCTGAGTTTCAGCTTCCCTGAAACTATCAGGCAGTTACACATTGCCCAAGGCAGGAGAAACCACCCTTGCAGCACCCAATCAGGAAAGGCCAGCGACCACCCTCCACATTACTAAGGGAGAGGCCTGGAGATAGAAACTATAGATAGGACCCTGTTACCTAATGTTAAAGTTAACCTGTTAGTCGCCGAACAAGACCCTAGGCTCGCTCTGTGATTGGTTGAATTTAAAGGTACTCTAAATGTTGTAATTGGATCCCGCCAAAAGTAACGAATACTCTAGACAATGTGTATGGTCAAACCCGCTGTCAATGATGTTGAATAATTATGATTGGATCACTGCTCCCATGTCACAACTTATGTAACGCCCCCGTCTCAAACCCCATAAAAACCCTACTCTGCCCTTGTTCGGGGCTCTCAGCTTGGATTCATTGCGTTGGTGAGGTCTGGGAGCCCGAGCTTAAGCCCGTAATAAAGCCCTTTGCCTTTGCATACATGACTCGGACTCCTTGGTGGTCTTGGGATTTTGGGGAGATCGTGATCTGGGCATAACAATAGGACTCTAGAACACTTTCCCACACCTTCCCAGCACCTTACCAAAGGCCTTTGTATTCCAGTTCCTTTTACCCTGTATAGATGTCTGGCTTTCAACAAAAAAATTAAAAGATAAAAAAACACAATTTGAAGAGGCAGAGTAAGTGTCAGAACCAAAGTCAGACATGGTAGGGATGTTGTAATTAGCAGACCAGAAATTTAAAACAGCTGATTAATATGTCAAGGATAAAAAGTAGACAACATTCAAAAACAGATGGGTCCTGTCAGCACAGAGATTGAAATTAGAAGAAAGAGATACAAAAATACATTGAAGGACAGAATAAAAAATTAGGTGAATGGCATGCATGAAGAAATAGGGAATTTCTTTTTTTAATTTTTTTAATGCTTTGTTTTTGAGAGAGAGAGAGACAGCGTGAGCAGGGAAGGGTCAAAGAGAGAGGGAGACACAGAATCCAAAGCAGGCTTCAGGCTCTGAGCTGCTAGCTGACAGCTTGTCAGCACAGAGCCCAATGCAGGGCTCGAACCCATCAACTGTGAGATCATGACCTGAGCCAAAGTCGGAAGCTTAGCTGACTGAGCCACCCAGGAGCCCCAGGGAATTTCTTTTTTAAAAAAAATTTTTAATGTTTATTTTTGAGAGAGAGCACGAGTGGGGAGGGTCAGAGAGAGAAGGAGACACAGAATCCTAAGAAGGCTCCAGGGTCCGAGCTGTCAGCACAGAGCCTGACACAGGGCTCGAACTCACGAACCGTGAGATCATGACCTGAGCCAAAGTCAGACTCTTAACTGACTGAGCCACCCAGGCGCCCCAGAAATAGGGAATTTCAACATAGAAATGGAAACTGTAGAGAAAATAAAGAAAAAGAACTGAAAATGCCAGGATCAGAAATGAATCACTTGATTTATTTGATGAATCACCATTCACTTGATGGTCCTCCCTGCAGAATGGACACAGCAGAAGTGGCTTGGGAACAACCCAGTAGAAATTAATCAAACTCATTCATAAGAGAAACCGAATGACTGAAGGAAAAAAAAAAAAGGCCAGAACAACCAAAATGTGGGCTAATCTCAGAGGGTCTGATACATATGTAATTGGAGTCCCAGGAGAGGAGAGAGCAAAAATAAGGTAGAAGAAATAACAGATGAGCAGTTTTGAATATTGATGGTAGAGATCAACCAACAGGTTCAAGAAGCTCAGCAAATTTGCGGAAGTGTAAATTACACAAAATCCCATTTAGTCATATCCTAGGAATATTGCTGGAAAAACAGAAGTAAAGAGAAAATCATAAGCAACAGGAAAAAAGCACATTACACATAGGGCAGGCACAGTGTTAAGAATGACGGCTGATTCTCATCAGACACAAGACCAGAAAGACCAGAAATGAAATATGAATGAAATGAAGTGACATGGAAATGAAATAGACATATTTTATTTAGACAGAATCTGAGAGCATTCATCATCAGTGTATCTCCATTACCAAAAAATGCTAGAAAAACTCTTTAGGCTAAATGAAAACGATACCAGATGGTAGCCTGGATGTGCAAGAAGGAATAAAGATCAACAGAAGAAGTAAATATGGGACTAAAGAAAAACGGGCATTTAAAATGATATATTTATATCTATTTGCTTAGAGGCTGTTGACTGCTTAAAGTTGATTGTAGAGTTTGTACCCTAATGTGACATTGAAACAGTTGGCAGTAAGAGCTATAAGGGTAGAAATGGGGACATGGAATTATATTATTGTGTTTTACATTGGTCTTGAAATAATGTATTATTTGAAAGTACATGATGATGAGTTTAGGATGTGCATTTTAATTTCCAGTAACCTCTGGAATAACACATAGAGGAGACAGAATGGAACCCAAAGATAATCATTTGGTTTTCCCGGAAGAAGACAGGAAGGGAAGAAGAAAGGAACAGAGAACAGAAAGGACAATTGGAAAGCCAGTACCCAAGTGACAGAATTACAACCAGCAGTATCAAGGGGCCCCTGGGTGGTTCAGTTGAGCGTCTGATGCTTGATTTTGGCCCAGGTCATGATCCCAGAGTCATGGGTTTGAGCCCCGTGTTGGGCTCTGCACTGAGCGTGGAGCCTGGTTAAGAGTCTCCCTCTCTCTCCCTCTCTCTCCCCTTCTCAATGTCTCTCTCCCCCCTCTCCCCCTCTCTCCCTCCCGCCTACCCCCTCCACTGTTTGCATTTTCTCCCTCTCTGTTTAAAATGTATATACCTATATAGATGGTTTGAACAACACTACTAACCAATCCAATAAAATCAACCTTTATAGAAAGAACACTAAACTCCCAAATTAAAGGAT
Source organism: Crocuta crocuta (assembly GCF_008692635.1). Taxonomy (NCBI): domain Eukaryota; kingdom Metazoa; phylum Chordata; class Mammalia; order Carnivora; family Hyaenidae; genus Crocuta; species Crocuta crocuta. The sequence goes on along the minus strand of NW_027532842.1, from coordinate 3,977,647 downwards.
ACACATTCTTTTAATGTTCACATGGAATGTTCACCAAGATGAACATATGCTCAGCCATAAAATAATACATTTGAAAGATTGACATCATAAAGAGTATGGTGGTAATGAGAACAGTAATTATAATAATCTTTTAAGATAATTCTCACATATTGGAAAATGAAGCAATATCTTTTAAAATAATCCTTGGGTCAAAGAAGAAATCAAAAAGGAAATTAGAAGTGATTTCTAACGTGTGATAATGAACCGTGCATTTCTGGGATTTGTTTAAAGAAGTGCTCAGAGGGCAATCTGTACCATTAAATGCTTACGTTAGAAAAGGAGAGATTTAAAATCGTGAGCATGTTCCTCAGGTGAGCCCTCACTGTTGCTCGGCAATCCTGCTATAATTCCTTTGTTAATTAGTTTTCCTGCCTTTAGAGCGCCTCTTTCATCTCTTTCCACCTCAGACTTCTCCCTCTGAGCTGATGACTTGGTTCTGACTTCATTTGGAAAATAAAAGGAGCCAGAGGAGAACCAGACTGCCCAGAGCCCCCCCCC
>NW_027532842.1:3954107-3977049 GCF_008692635.1 Crocuta crocuta | reverse complement strand
CCCCCCCCCCCACCTCCTTCATTTCTACCAAATATTAAAATATGGAGAAGTCTCTGGACTTAAACATCCAACCATTCTCTGTTTCCCCATTTCTTGTGCCCCTTCCCAGCAGGATACGTTGAAAGAACCATTCATACCTCCGCTGCCTTTACTGCCCTCATTGTCTCTTGTCCTTGTTGAAGTTTTGTCCCACCCTCTCTTAAAATTGTGCTTCTCAGCATTACCGGTGACTTCCCCTTTGCCACATCCAGCGCTTAGTCTCAAGTCTGAGGGAAAACATTTTTTTTAATGTTTTTTATTTATTTCTGAGAGAGAGACAGCATGAGCAGAAGAGGGGCAGAGAGAGAGGGAGACACAGAATCTGAAACCGGCTCCAGGCTCCGAGCTGTCAGAACAGAGCCCAATGCGGGGCTCGAACCATGAGATCATGACCTGGGCTGAGGTTGGACACTCAACCGACTGGGCCACCCAGACGCTCCTGGGGAAAACTTCTTTACCTGCCTTATGGGCCCACACACTCTGGTGTTTCTCCTGCCTCACAAGCCAGTCTTTATTAGTCTCCTTCGATGATCTTCCCAACCTCTGCATGTGGGAGCACCCAGGGCTCAGTCACTGACACTCTTGTCTGCCTGTGCCCAGTCCCTGGGGGGTCTCATCCAGTCCCTGGACTTGAAACGCCATTGTGACACTGATGACTTCCAAATGTATGTCTTCAATTCTCCCCTCTTCCCTTGATTTCAGACTTGTGTGTCCAACTGCCTACTGGATATCTTCACTTGGATTTATTTTTGAAGTAGGCTTTGCGCCCAGCGCGGAGCCCAACGTGGCCCTTGAACTCATGACCCTGAGATCCAGAGTCTGACACTTAACCGACAGAGCCACCTAGGTACCCCTGATTCACTCGGATTTCTGATTGGCCTCTCACACTCTACGTGTCATAAACTAAGTTATTTCATTCTTTCTTCTCTTCCCACTTCTCTGTTTGCTAGTGAATGAGAACTCGACTCTTGCAGTTCTTTTTTGTGACTTCGTTCCCTCATACCACATACCTTCAGATTATGTACCAAATCTGTACACGTGTTGGCACGTCCACTGCTCCTGTTCAGGCAGAGCCCCCACAGAGTCCATGCTCAACAGCAGCCCGTCTGGCCTCCTTGTTCAATTCATCAGCCCACTTCACAGGGAAGGAATTTGTCTGCTCTCTTCTGCCTCTTTTCCCTCCCTTCACTGGACCCCAGCCATCTTGGCCTCCTTGAGGTGTGGTCCCTTCCACACCAACTGGGTTTCTGCCTTCTGCCTGGAAGGTTCCTCCCTGGGGTGAGATCTGAGTATGTTTCCCTGGCCTTTTGCAACCACCTACAAACTACCCACCATCACGTGACATGTTATCTGTATGTTGCCTGCGTGTGACATGAGCTTTGTGCTTGTGTTCACTGCTGCGTTCCTTCGGACAACTAGAATGGTGCCTGGTACAGAGGGAGTGTTTATTTGCTGAGTCAATGGAATATGCTTCACAGTCAACTTCTGTTATCTTAGTTCTTANTCTGTACACGTGTTGGCACGTCCACTGCTCCTGTTCAGGCAGAGCCCCCACGGAGTCCCTGCTCAACAGCAGCCCGTCTGGCCTCCTTGTTCAATTCATCAGCCCACTTCACAGGGAAGGAATTTGTCTGCTCTCTTCTGCCTCTTTTCCCTCCCTTCACTGGACCCCAGCCATCTTGGCCTCCTTGAGGTGTGGTCCCTTCCACACCAACTGGGTTTCTGCCTTCTGCCTGGAAGGTTCCTCCCTGGGGTGAGATCTGAGTATGTTTCCCTGGCCTTTTGCAACCACCTACAAACTACCCACCATCACGTGACATGTTATCTGTATGTTGCCTGCGTGTGACATGAGCTTTGTGCTTGTGTTCACTGCTGCGTTCCTTCGGACAACTAGAATGGTGCCTGGTACAGAGGGAGTGTTTATTTGCTGAGTCAATGGAATATGCTTCACAGTCAACTTCTGTTATCTTAGTTCTTAGCAAATGCTAGAAAGAGTATTGTAAAGAAGTATACCGAAAAGTTCGCTATGGTTGACTGTGGGTGGCATTTCTTACTTTTTACATTTCTGGGTTTTCCAGAATTTCTGCCATGAGTGTATATTACTTTTATACTCCCGGAGACATTTCAGTAAGAAGGTGTTTATTAGGTTTTTTTGGTTTGTATGCAGACTGGTGAACACACCAAGATAGAAGAAAGAAACCAGAATGTTAGCAGTAGATGTCTTGGATAGGACATGGGGCCATTTTCCCTCTTGTTTACTCCTCTGTGTTTTCTGTATTTCCTATCACAAGCAAGGATTACTTTCATAGTAGGATGATAAAACTTAAAAAAGGGGGAAAAACCTTAGGGCCCCCAGATTATAACTAGTGGTTTTGTGGAACTCAACGATAATCAGATTTTACTGCAAACACTATAATAAGGTTTCTTTTTTAACTTGTTTCTTTTGAAGTGACTTCAGGCTGCTAAAAAGATCAAAAAGGGCATGAATTCTCCAACTTTCACCTACATTTTATTTCACCCTTTTTCTCAGAGACTCTTCCTCCTGCCCTCCTTTCTCCTATACACACGTGTACACATATATATTTAATATTTTATATATGTTTAGCATTTTAAAAATCTTTTTTGTTAAGTATAATATATATATATATTTAATTCTCTCCTTTAATCTGGAACAGTTCCTCAGCCTTTCTTTGACTTTATGACTCGATATTTGAAATGGGAACTGGCCGTTCATTTTCTGGAATGTCCATTGATCTCTGTCTCCTGCTATTTCCTCATGATTAGATTTGGGATATTGGCAAGACTGTGACAGGAGGTACATCCCTCTCAGTGCGTTTCTTCACAAAGCACATATTCTCTGCATATCCCATAACTGCCCATGGTGACTTCGCTCCCGTTTAGTTTTCAGTCACGTTGGCGTTTTGTCCGTAGATCTCCATGGCTGACGTTTTGTCTCCTTCTGTAATTGATAAATATCTATGGGGAAACATGTTGAGATTTTGTCATAGCCTGTTTTCACCCACTGTTTTCCTCTAGTCTTAGCATCCATTGCCGATTCTTGCCCCAGACACTTACTGTTATGCTGGTTGCAGAAAGGTGATTTCTATTGTTCCCTAATTCTGCATTTATTAGTTGGAATTCTTCTGTAAGTGCTTTCCATTTCTTTCCTTGTCATTCATTCGTTCATATCAGTATGAAGTCATGGATTCTCTTTTTTTTCTGTGGGTTAAAATCTATTATCTTTAGTTATTTATTTTGATGCTTACATTTCCCTAGTTTGGCCAGTGGGAGTCCTTTCAGGAGGACCCCTGTGTCTTTTTGACATGTCTCCGCCACTCTCTGAGTATTCCTGTGCTTACAGCAAAAGGTACGCTAAGCTCCTCTTGTATGTATCCACCCTTGGCCCTAGAATCAGCCATGTTTCCAAGGAGCCTTGTTACTTTTCATGGTGAGTGAAAAGCCAGAATCTCGAATCAAGACCGAGGTGCTGGGTGTGGGCACTAAAATGTCTGAAGGACCTTGTTAGGACCGGTTTCTTGTTCTACAGAAAGGACTCCCATCAGGCGCCATGGTTGTCTCCCATAAACCTTTGCTTTTGAGTACAGTTGAAAATCTGTGCATAATTTTGAAAGCTTCAGTAGCTAGAGGCATACTCCTCAGCCTGACACACTTGGACATGAATCCATAATGGTCCTAATAAATCCTTAAGTGGGTCCTTTGTCAGTAAGGAATGAAGAAATTGCACTTACCTCACTCAGCGTGGTCTTTAATTCAATTCAGAATTATTTTCGTTTAGCTATTAATGGACTCGCCGTTGAAAGAGTGAGTAAAATTAAGCTATTCAAATAAGATGCTGTTTGCAAAACTGAGTGCTGTAATTTGCAACATTTTATTCTTGTTCATCAGGAAAATATAGCTTCTCCCGTTTTCTTTAGTCACTTGTTAGCGTGCAGCCGCTGGCAAAAGATTAAGTATTCAGTCCTTAATTTTAGTTTCCTTTTTTTTTTTTTTTTTTTAAATTAAGAACTTCCAAGGCATCTGGGTAGCTCAGGCAGATAAGTGTCTGACTCTTGATTGCAGCTCAGGCCCTGATCTCACGGTTCTTGAGTTTGAGCCCCACCTTAGGCTGTGCCCTGACAGTGTGGAGCCTGCTTGGGTTTCTCTCTCCCCCTCTTCCCCTCCCCTGCTTGCACGCATGGGCTCCTGTTCTCAAACAAAAAAAAAAGTATTAAAAGAACTTCCTGTAGAAGTACAGTGTCAGTTGCATATTTGTTTTTTGTTTTGTTTTGTTTTTTGTTTTCCAAATGGGGTTAAGCATTAAGAGGTAGAGGGCACATCTTATTTATCCTTGTCAACTTATATAGTATCTAGCAGAGCCTAGTTCTCACTAGTAGCTGCTGTGCTAAGTAGCTGCTGTGTGACTTTGGCAAGAAATGAGAGTATACACTCCCATATTCTTGGTGATTCATGCTGTCCCTGTTTGGTTTCTGTATAACTGAAGGGAAAGGGGAAATATTTTGGTGGGCGGGTGGTGGGAGAGGGAATCTCACTGGAATATTTCTTTCAAACTATAAATGGCCAAATAGAAATTAGTTGGCTATGTTTTGATCATGTCTGGATTTCAGAGTAAACAACTGAGAGACTTGGATGGAAACCATTTGGGACCTGGTACTTTGCCCACAGATCATCCAGCCCCAATGGGCATTTTCCTGAATGGTGTCCTAACACAGTATTTCCAATGGAGGCCATTAGGGTGTTGCCAGGCCCAGTCCATTTGAAAACATGGTACACTAGATGCTTCTCTTAGGGATTCCTATGGCACATGAGCATATTAAAGATTGGAGATTCCCCAAGGCAGAGAAGCATGTTTAATCTTTTTAGCCCAGCATTTCCCAAGCCTGCTTGAGCCGGGAGCTTTCGTTGGTTGTGTATGCGTTCACAAGAAAACACTGGTAGAGATTGTAGGTTTTTTGTTCAAGAGATCCTCTCTGAGCACTAACTCAGCACAGGCAACGAAGAGATAAAAGGCATTGAACATTTACCTTCAAAGAACTGTACAGATAATGATTGAATTATGTGAAGAATGCTGTGATTGGGGTATGCTTAGGGTATTGTGGGAACACAGAGAGAGGCATGATCGTCCCCCCATCTGCATCCTGAGCGATTGATTTTAAGCTCATACGTTTTTATTCATTTATTCCCAAATCTCTTTGAGCACATACTACAAGGTAGACATGCCCTAGAGCTTGGAGATTGATACAGCTGCACAGAACCCAGTAGAGCCCTTGGCCTCTGGGGGTCATACATTCTAGTGGAAGGAGACAGGCAGGAAATAAGAGGAATAAGTATGAGTGTACGGGTTACCTGGGGGGCTCAGTCAGTTAAGTGTCTGGCTCTTGGTTTTGACTCAGGTCGTGATCTCATGGTTCGTGAGTTCGAATCCCAAATTGGGCTCCTTGCTGACAGTGTGGAGCCTGCTTGGGATTCTCAATCTCTCCTTCTCTCTCTCTCTCTCTCTCTCTCTGCCCCTCCCCGACTTGTGCACACTCTCTGTCTCTCAAAATCAACTTAAAAAGAAAGTACGAATTGTACAATTATGACATGGTGGTAAACGCTGAGGAGAAAAAGACAGCAGGAAGAAGACAAGGGTGTATATGTGCCTGTGTGTGGTGAAGTGATTGCATTTGTAGCTGAGTTGCTAGAGATGTCTCATTTAGAAGGTCACGTTTGGGTATAGACCGGGATGAAGTGAGGGACCAAACTATGTGAGTTTCCGGGACAGAAATGATCCAGCGAGAAGGAACAGGAAGTGCAGCCCCCCGAGGAGAAGCGAGTATGATCATGATCGGCATGTCTGAGAAAGAGCAAGAATCCAGTGGAGTTGGGAGCCGAATATGGGGAGAGGGTGGCGTAGTGAACGAGGCCAGCAGGGCAAATGGATTCACATCATGTGACCTTTGTAAGCGTCCCGTGGCCTTGGCTTTTACTCTGAGTGGGATGACAAGGCATGGAAGGGACTTGGGAGCAGTAGCATGATGTGTGGGGACGAGAATTGGGCATCACAAGTAGTTCATCCCAACTGGGGCACAAGGGAAAGACGGAAGTGAGGCACACGGGGCCTTCTGTGTCCCGCCAGGAGGTCTAGATTTTATCTGGAGGTGACGGGGAGCAGTGGAGAATTTGAGTAGGAGGGACAGTCGGATCTTTCTTTTAGAAAGATCACGTGGCAGCGGTGTGATGGGCCAGTTTGAGGGTGGGAGGTGAGCCTGCAAGCAGAAACAAAGCAACAACAACCGTTGCCGTATGTAACTCAGGAGGGGACCAGGGAGGGTCAGAGCTCAGGGGTGCCAGGAAGAGGCAGGTGACAGGTTTAGTGTTCGGTGAGCTATAGTGGGAGGCAGCAACCTCAGATGACTTCATTTCTCCTTGGGCTTCCCTTTAGGTGATGATACCTTTCCACACGGGGCTGCAGCTTTGAGTTCACGTGGCAATGAATCCCTGTTAGAACCCGTGCAGCAGTTGAGGTTCTAGAGGACATCAGCGCGGAGGTGTTCATGAGCTAGTGAGGTCCACACGTCTGGCCCTCAGGAAACAGTTCACAAGGCAGTGAACACATGTTAATTCTGGAGACCGCATCTAGTTACACAGTTTCAAAAGCATGTAATTTGTGAAGACTTTATTTCATTCCCTTGCCTTTTTGGAAACGATTTTGTATATGTGGCCGTGGAAAGTGTTGGCAGGTTATTAAGCGACTCTAGCGGATCATAAAATAGCTACCAAACTTTAAGAGAAAACGATTGATTGCTCAGCTGAGATCAGTAGTCTTGGGGCTCCCCATCCATTTTTGGCAAAGGGATGAGTTTTTAGATACAGAATGTTTTTATCGATTTCTTCATTGCCGCCATTTTTTAAAGAGAAAGTTCCTCTGGTTAGGATGGTCACACTGTGGGAATTTATGAAATCGTACTGCCTTTAGATTCACAAGAAATGCTTATCCAGTGTCTGGGAGTGACCATCTAGGCAGCAAATATGTTAGTCCCTTTGATTAAGTAAATAGGAAATGACCATGTGGCTTATGGCCTGAAATAATTTGTGGAAGTGTCTAGGCAGGGAAGTATATGATAAAAGCAGGAGATTAGAAGTTAGGAGATCAAAGTGCAGTTTCATCTCTTTCTGCCACTTACTAGCCACAGGATTTGAACAGATCACCTTTCTGATGGTCAGGTTGGTCATCTGGAAAATGAAAGCAGTAATTCGCTGTTGACCTCCTAAGCCGGTGCGTTCATTGAACAGGCATTTGTCAGGACTCATTGTTCTAGGGCTGCCCTGCAACACTGAACAGACAGGCATGGTTCTTATTCTCACATTTTGCGGTATTGTGAACTACAGCAGGCAGTCTGGAAAGCGGATATCAGACTGTATAAGTTGTAAAGCACCATGAAAACATTACGGTTATTCTCGCTTTAAGCATTCTTTCCAGAAGAATTAAAATTAAAAACTTATGCTCTGTAAAAGATAGGAGAATAATAAGATAGCCCACAGACTGGGGGAAAATATTTGCAGAAGACATAATCTAATAAAAAGGTTGTCTATAATATACAAAGATCTCTTAATATTTAATAAGAAGAAAACTAACAACCTGATTAGAAAATGGGCAAAAGGCCTGAACAGACATCTCACCAAAGAAGTTGTTACAGATGGCAGTCACAGCACATATGAACAGGTATTTAATATTGTAGGTCATCAGGGAAATGCAAATTAAAATGAGATAGCCCCTTCACACCTTTCAGAAGGGCTAAAATCCAGAATACCTACAACATGAAATGCTGATGAGAATGTGGAGCAACGGGAACTCAAATACATGGCTGGTAGGAATGCAAAATGATACCACCACTTTCAAAGACTGTTTCTTTTTTTCAAGGTTTATTTATTTTTGAAAGAGAGAGACAGAGCATGAGAGGGGGAGGGGCAGAGAGAGAGGGAGACAGAATCTGAAGCAGGCTCCAGGCTCTGAGCTACTTGTCAGCACAGAGCCTGACGCGGGGCTCGAACTCACAAACTGTGAGATCATGACCAGAAGCAAAGTCAAGACGCTTAACCCACTGAGCCACCCAGGTGCCCCGACTGTATCTTACAAAAATGAACATATTCTTACCATGCCATCTGGCATTCCTGCTCGTTGGTGTTTACCCAGACGACTTGAAAACTTTTGCCCACACAAAAGCCTGCACACAGCTGTTTATTCATTACCCACAGACGCCTGAAGCAACCAGGGTGGCCGTCAGCAGCAGAATGGATAACCAAACTGCTCCATCCAGACAGTGGGACGTTAGCGCTAAACAGAAACTGGCTGTCTTGCCATGAAAAAACAGGGAACCTGAAGTGCTTATGACTAAGCAAATGTGATTATAATTAATTATGATTCCTACTATACGACATTCCAGGAAAGGCAAAACAGGACCGTGAAAATCAGCGGTTGCTAGGATTGAGAGGGAGGTAAATAGGTAGAGCATAAAGGATTTTCAGGTTAGCGAAACTATTTTGTTGCTACCCTAACGGTGTCTTTTATACATCTGTCAAAGGCCATAGAATGTATAACCTCAAGAGTGACCCCTCACGTAAACTAGACTTTGGATGTATTGATGCATCAGTGTGAGTTAATCAGTTATAACAAGTGCATTTCTCTGTGTGGGATGTTGATAGTGGGGAGGCTGTGTGTGATGGGGTTGGGGAGTATATGGGAACTTTCTGTGCCCTCTGATACATTTTTCTGTGAACTGGAAATGTTCTTAAAAGTAAAGTCTTTTTTTTTTTTTTTTAAGTGTTATCTCTGGCAGAGAGAAAATGCAGTTGCGCCTTGCACACTCAGGGTGGACCATTATTAAAAGTTTGTTGAATGACTAAAGGAATGATGTCAGGATTTGGGAATTCAAGCGTTCCTATCTTTTCAGAAATTTTTTTTATTACATTTTAAGGAAAATGGGAGTAGTTGTATCTGGCACTCGTAAGGATCCATAAAAAAAAAAATTAGAATACAGAATAGTGATTTTTAGAGAGTGCCAGATATTTAGAGAGTGCTTAGGTTTCAAAATATGGATTAGAACAGTTTAACGCCACTAGAGAATGTTAGGTGCAACGTAAGATACCCTAATGTTTCTGTTTGTGAATGAAGCAGAATCTTAAATTTAGAAACCAACATGATTTATTTCATTATCTTGGGAAGTAAAAGGAAGGGTAAGGTCCCAAGATTCTATTTATATGTAAAGCATGCAAAATGTGAGCAATTTTTTCCCAAGGAAGTTTAATGGGAAACAACTTTCAAGGTAGCTCATGTAGCAAATTAATGAAAATTCTATAGTATGTGAAAACTTGACAACTTTGGGTCAGCTTCAGATCTATATGAATTTCTACTGTACGGTTTCAAAAGTCGTTAAGGCTTTGCCCCTGACACTTTAATTTTATAATCACGTGCACAGCATCGCATGTGTTGACAGTCATCGGCATTGGCGAGAATGCGTGAAAGCCGCTTCAGCAGTTCTTAGCAGATGGCCTTCTCCATTCATTTTCTCCTATAGGCAAACATGCTGAAGACATATTTGGCGAGCTGTTTAATGAGGCTAACAACTTCTACATCAGAGCAAATTCTCTTCAAGACAGAATTGATCGCCTTGCTGTCAAAGTTACACAGCTGGATTCAACAGTGGAAGAGGGTAGGTGATTGCATGAAAGGAGTGAGCAGGAAGAGGCATTGACAAGACAGTAGTCATTAATTGTGATGTAATCACTGCTTTTACTTTGGGGTAGCGTGCTGATATTTCATCTCGTCCTTTCTAGAAGAATATTAAAGGGAGGGGGAGAACCACAGCATTGGGTTACTTAGTAATTAAAAGATTCTTGTCTACCTTAATGTATGCCATACTCTTTTTTTAAAAAACGTATACATGTAGTATTTGTGTTAAAGGGTTCTTTGAATGAATTCGGTGTTAGAAACCCTAATTTAGGTCATTGATAGTTATTGTAAAGATACTCTCTTAACTAAAAGTCACGGAATCACTCAACAGATGTGGTCCAGCCAAGAGGGGGGTGATACATACCCGATGTACTGACGGAAGGCTTCTAGGTGCTAGCCTCGTTGGTGTTGATGCCTGGACATAATCTTGGTGATTCTGCTGATTGAACGCCTCAATACACGGCATTTACCGAAGGCCTTTTCAGAGTTTTGAAATAAAGTTATTATTGATAAGTGCTGTGTAGTTAACTGGGAATCATTTTGGAGATATATTGTGAAGTTGTGACAGTTCCACAATTAAAATTCCACAATTCCTTATTCAAGATTTCACTTTCTGTATCTTTTGAATGAGAGACTGAGATTAGACTGGAAAAAGAAAACTTGAAAAAAAGCATAAGATGTTATCATTTCATACTTGAGGGAAATGTTTAGAGTAACAATTACTGTGATAGTTAGGGTTTCTCTTGGTGCGTTCAAATGAACTTAGCATCTGCTTTTTCTCCTCGACGTACAATAGTAGTATTAGTAAAAAATGAAAGTTTTAGTTTTTAAAAAATGTAGCATTTTATGGAATTCGGCCCCCATCACTTAAAAACCTATGTTTACTCATGCTCAGGGCTTTTCAAAGGCCATTTTTAAATTAGTGAATTAGAAGTTTAACAAAAACGTAGAGCGTTGACATTTTAATATCCATGATGAGCATTCTTTAATCTGATTTTTAAAATTTATCTTGCTTGAAAAAGTAAAAGCTTCGATAGCTGTGTGGTCTGTTCAGGTAAGGAATTTTAACATTTTAAGCCAGTCATTCATTTTTCAAATTGGTATCACAAATGATTTTTAGTATTTATTCATCTTCCTTCAGTTTTGTTTTTGTGGTTTCTTGGCCGTTGGAACACCAGTGATAAACCTCATGCTGGAAAAGGTTAATCTGTGCATTAGACTTCCAAAGATTTTGCAGTGTATCTACCTCATACCCTTAAAAGCTTTTCCAGTCAAGATTTACCTGATTACTTTTCTTGGCATGGATGTTATAGTAGGAAAAAAACATGTGACCAAGTTAGGAAATTCGGGTTCTGTTTCGGACCTACCTTTTTTTTTTTTTTTTTTTGCTGGGTGATCTTGGAAGGGTCACTTTGCACCTGACACTCACCTTCACTGGTCGAGTGAATTAAGGGACCAGGGGGCTAGTTTCAAAGAGTTGACGCCACGGCTAGATGAGTTAATGCACGAGACACAAAGTGTTGTACAAACAAGAAATAAGTATAATCAGCCCTGATTTTCTCCCCCTCAGTGTAGTTTTTATGTCCTGCGACTTAGTTCCTAGGACTGTAGAAAAGCCTTGCCGTCTTTCTTTAATGTCAACGTCAAGAACACTTAATGAGCTTTTTACATTTGTGGGGTTTTTTGCAGACACATTTCATACATGTGTTATAGCTCAACGGGTATTAACTGAATGTTTTTTCCTTCTAGGATACCCAGTCTTTGTATTTACATGCCTGTTATACTCAACTGTATTCCGTGTGGCTTCTGCAAAGTGCTATTAGAAAGAATGAGGCTCTAATATTAGGTTCAGAGAGATAATTAGATCACTACAGAAGAGGGAAAGACAGGATTTGACTTCATTTTATAGAGATTCCTGTTATTTGTAAGAGGGAAGGAAGGCACATGCTATGTAATGCACATGCCTTTAAATGAACAATAAAAACACGATCTTGTTATTCGAGGGAGTGTTTATGATTATGTCTCAAATGATACTTGCCTCTGAACGGTTACAAATATTTCTATGTAACCCAACTTGGGGGACTTTTCTCTAAATAGTGTCACTGCAGGATATCAACATGAAAAAGGCTTTCAAAAGTTCCACAGTCCAAGACCAGCAGGTGGTTTCAAAGAACAGCATCCCTAATCCCGTTGCTGACATTTACAACCAGAGCGATAAGCCGCCTCCTCTGAACATCCTCACACCGTACAGGTACGGCTTCGTGCATTCCTGGTGCCCTTTTTGGTCTCGGGGGCGGTGCTGTGAAACTAAACCCGGAAAATAGCAATTGCAGTATTATATACGACAAAATGAGCTACTAATACAGACGTTAAAGGGGTCGTATTTGAAACTGTAGATAAACTCTCCAGGAGAAGCGTGAGCCCTCACGTTAGCTTCTGTGTCTGAAGGAGACACCTGTTGTACGCACCTCCTCATGTAGAGAGCTGAGTGTAGGTGTCTGTCGTGGAAGCAGACACCTTGCCTGATGCCGTCCTATTGTTCTTCATGTTCAAGGTCGGTTTTAAAGGAGCCGCGTAGTTCATTTAGAATTCAGCAAAATACCGGTCTCCGCATTTCGGCACTGCGGAGGGATTTGTTACCTAATTCAGAAAAAATGCACTCTGAGCTGTGAGCACAGAACCCGACGCAGGGCTTGAACTCACAAGACCACAAGAACATGACCAGAGGCAAAGCCTAGTACTAACTGACCTGGGCGCCCCGCGTACTTCTTACTTTTTCTCTGAATAATACTGAAACTGCAGAGATGAGGTGAATGTACACACATGCCAGAAACCCATCCAGCCCCTGTTGGGATAAACACAACATTTCCTGAAATAATTGAGGCATTCGATATTGTTTATGAGCCCTCTTGTGCATTTTCAGGCACTTCTCTGTACTTAAATCCGAATTGGCAAGGGTACATTTTGCCTGATTATTCTAGAAAACATTGTTCTTCTTGTATATCTGTGGTTTTTGTCAGAAAAAGAAATCCCAGAAACATAACGTATAGGGCAGCCGCCATTCCCCATGCAGATGTTATCGTCTCGTGAGTTAAAATGAAATTAATGTTAACCCCATATGAAAATAGCTAACAACCTTTTCTCCCCGACTCCTAATACACTGATTTATAGAGATGATAAAAAGGATGGACTGAAGTTCTATACAGATCCTTCCTATTTCTTTGACCTCTGGAAAGAGAAAATGCTACAGGACACAGAAGACAAAAGGAAGGAGAAAAGGCGTCAAAAGGTAAATAATTCTAGGGTGGGAACGTGCGTATTGGTTTCTCAGTGAGAATCTTGTTTAGAAATAAGCCAGTAAGTTCTTTATTTTTTTAAATGTTTTTATTTATTTCTGAGAGAGAGACAGCATGAGCAGGGGAGGGTCAGAGAGCGATGGAGACAGAATCTGAAGCAGGCTCCAGGCTCTGAGCTGGCAGTCAGCACAGAGCCCGACGCAGGGCTCGAACCCACGAACCATGAGATCATGACCTGAGCCAAAGTTGGACGCTCAACTGACTGAGCCACCCAGGCGCCCCAAGTAAGTTCTTTATTTAAATGGTTGAGATGCTGGATTTAGGGCAGAAGTACAGGTTGCGTTTTTTACATGAAGATACTGACCATCCAGCCTAACACAGTAATACTGTATTTCAATGAATACTATTTAACCCACCCCCTAATACTTGCACTGCTTTAATAGAAGTAGTGGCTAATATTTCAATTCTGTTCGTAACTGTGTTTTATAACTTTTCTCCCTCTGCACTTTAAATCTGTATAATGGAAATATCAGATACAGTCATCTGTGCTCTCATCTCTTCAAAGCATTGGCACCTCACTGTAATTGATACCTTGGTGAGATGTTCATAGTGGATTGAAAAAGCATGTGTGATCTGTACTTTTAGGGGATAGTATTTACTAAAAAATGAGATTCCTTTTGGTGGGGTGGTTGTAGGCAAGAGACCTGCAAGTCTGAAGGTTGAGAAATGTCCACATTATAAGCACTCTTAGAAGAATAAACCACTCTGCTCAGGTTTAGGGACTTCTGTGTTTTTTTCTTTAATGTTTGTTTATTTTTGAGAGAGAGACAGAGTGCGAAGGGGGGAGAGGCAGAGAGAGAGGGTGACATGGAATCCGAAGCAGGTTCGCCCGGCTCAGGGCTCGAACCCATGAACTGTGAGATCATGACCTGAGCATAAGTTGGCCATTTAACTGACTGAACCACCCAGGCGCCCCTAGGGACTTCTATTTTTAAAACTGTCCTTTGGGGCCCAGAAGTGAGACAACCCACTGAGAGTTAATTCTCCAAAGGCAAATATTTGCCAAGACTTATAGATGTAAACTGTGTTTTAAAAAAAATGAGTACCTGGTTTGCTTGACCGAGATTAACGTGCTTTAGTTAAGACAAATTCTTAGCATCTTGTGGGTCAGTGGCCTTCATGTTTGGAAGCACGTAGATGTGCTGGCCCCGTAGAAGTGACACTTCGGGATGGAAGAGACTTTGAGATTTGAAAATAGGATTTAAGAAAGGGACACGGAAAGAGATTGCAGACTGCAAGTGTGAGACGTTCTCACTGAAGCCCAGAGAAGGATCCCAGAGGTTGGTTATTCACACTCTATCCCTGCGCCGTGGGTCGGGGAGATTCATTGGGAGATTCTGGGAAGAGCTGCTGAATATTCCAGTGGAAAAGTATTCAAGTAAGAAATTACAAAGTATTTCAGTGAAAAACAGAAAGACCCTAATCTCTTGACAGGAAAAGCAACCTACTATGTCTAAAGGCCCCGTGCTATCAGTCCCTGAACCTTTTTATATTAACAGAGGCTTAAGAGTATTTTCCTTTACAACATGATGCCCTTTTAAATGGCCTTCTAGGTGTCCCTTGTCAGGGATATTTTGGCAAAAATACCTCAATTTTTTCAGCCTTGTCCTTCCGGGGAAAGCAGTATTGGTTCATTGGTGGTGGTCATGCATTCAAAATCCTGCCATGTTTGGCTGCTTTGTCTCCTTGCACATTCATTCAACATGTAATGTTCTGATGAGGATTTCTTACTCACGTATATAATGTTTCTTCAAGGCCTTCTGACGTTTGGGTAAACAGTGGTGAGAAAGGATTACCACCCTCATGGAGATGACAGTGTAGCGGAGGGAACACGCATGACGTAATCCTGCAGCCTGTTGGAGCTCATAAAGGGGGGAAGAAATGTGAACATTCTAGTACGAATCTGCTTTTATTACATAAGAATGAAAAATGAGACCAGGTAGCCTTCATCTCCCAGGGTTTCCTAAATACAGGTTGTTTCTTTTCCGTTTGGCACTGACCAGCCTCTGAAGAAAAATTCATTTAGAAAAATTGAGTCGGTTAAGGCCCCAACTTCAGCTCAGGTCATGATCTCATGTTCGTGGGTTCGAGCCCCGTGTCAGGAGCACAGAGCCTGGAGCCTGTTTCAGATTCTGTGTCTTCCTCTCTCTCTGCCCCTTCCCCTCTCACGCTCTGTCTCACTCTGTCTCAAAAATAAATAAAACATTAAAAAAATTTTTTTTAAATTGAGGGGGTGAGAAATTCATTGTTTCTGAACTTGGTTTCCTTAGCTTGCTGGTTTAGAAACATTTTTAAAATTATGTGAATAAATACGTAGTTGTGAGTATGTAGTTACAGCGCTGTAAGTGTTGTGAAGGAAACATGCAATGTGGGTGGGTGAGGGGACGAGGAAGAGGGGACACTGAAAACGCAGCGGAGTGTCCTTCCCTGAGCTCCGGCCCTGGGGACTTAGAAGTCAGCTGAGCAGAATCGGGGCAGGGTGTGTGTGTGTGTGTGCACGCATGCATGGGCGAGAGAGGGAGGATGCCGGAGGAGTGGAGGACAGAGGAGGTGGGGGTTACTTCAGAATTGAGGCGTGTTCAGGGTAGAAGCAGCTAAGATCGTCCTGGGCTGGGAGACAGTTGGACACATTCTGGGGATTTTAGGCCAGCGTAGTTGGAGCATGGATGCATCACTGTTAAAACTTTGTCAGAGTTTGTGTGTGTGTGTGTGTGTGTGTGTGTGTGTGTGTGTGTGTGCGCGCGCGCGCGCGCACACGTGCGGGTATGTGTGTGANCTGGGCTGGGAGACAGTTGGACACATTCTGGGGATTTTAGGCCAGCGTAGTTGGAGCATGGATGCATCACTGTTAAAACTTTGTCAGAGTTTGTGTGTGTGTGTGTGTGTGTGCGCGCGCGCGCACACGTGTGGGTATGTGTGTGGTGTGCATGATGATGGGTAGATCTGGAGGCTGATCACTGTAAAGAAAGTTGCAGATAATTCTGAACCAGGATGGGTATTGAAATCCTTGGAAACCTCCCTCTTTTGGGTTTCTACAAGTATGCGCACAATAGATGCAGGTTGGAAAATGCTCAAAGTACCCGGAAGTAAACACGTTAGAACATTTGGGGAGAGGTCTCTCTCCTCCCCAGGTGTCCGTGGTAACAGCTCAGCGTGCATATTTTTACATCTTTTAAGCTTTCGTAAATACATGCACGCCCATTTCACAAAATAGTTTTAGATGCATAGAACTGTCCTCCTCGTGACTTACACATACATGCAGACATGTACATCTGTTGACATCCTTAAAGATTTTCTTTGGTCTTTTTAACAGTTGTATGGCATTCCAAGGTATGGCCACCGCATAAGCTATTTACCCGTTAGTGCATTAGGAAATATTCACTGCAATACTGCTGTACTCACGTGTAGGTATTTCTTCTGGTAAATTCCTAGAAGACAAATAGGAGTTGTAAATTTTGAAACATGCCATCCTGTGGCCCCTGACCATTAAAAGACTGCTCCAGTTTATATGCATAACAGACTTCCTCCAGACCTGGATATTATTATGTTTTGCATGAGCTCCCCCCTCGCCCCCCCATCTAATTCGCCTTACATATCTTTATATATGTCCTGTGAAGTCCACGTTCACATCCTCTGCCAGTACACCACACCTGGTATCCCTGCCCTCCCCCCTTTTATTTTTTATTTATTTTAATTTTATTCATTTACTTATTTTTCGCTTTCCCCCTTTTGCTCTGTCCTCCATGTCCTGGAGGGCTCTTCCCACGTGCCTCGGCAGGGTGTAGCCTCCCGTGTCACTCTTCAGGGGTTTCCCGCTGCTCTTGGCATAAAGAAGAACACTTGTGACACAGCCATTAAGGCCCCGCCTCCCTTTTAGATCCTGGAGCCTTTCACCTTAACTCACCATTTACCTTCTTTATTTGGCCTCTGCGCCTCTGCACATTCTCTTCCCTCTGGGCATGCTGGGACCCCTGCTCCTTTGCAGAATTAACGCTTGCTGGCGGGGCACAGCTGGCGTCCCAGTCACTCCCCAGCCTCCAGACGAGGCAGCATTCAGTGTATGACGCGTTTATGTTTTTGCCACATTTTATAACTAGATGTTTGTTTGTGTGATTTTGTGGGCTTTGCCCACTGGATTGCAGGCTCTGAGGGCAGATTCCTTGTTTGTTTGTTTGCTGTTTGTGTCACCAGCACCTGACATGGTGTCTGGGACGTAGTAAGCACCCTGAGCCCACCTAGACTGGATCGTACAGTCAGCGGGTGCTGAATGTGTACTCCGTAAAGCCATGTGTGGAGGTACTTTAAGAGGAGTGTAGGAGTTAAAGGCACATAGTTTTCATCCTTAAGGACCAGGACATCTTACCTGGGAAGCAGGAAAAACATGGAAACACACGTCAAAATAACCATCCTCACCTTTAAAGAAACATTATGGGGGACTCGTATATTTTCTGGAGACATTTTTGCTGGCAAAGTAGGACTGGTGCAAGAATGATTCTGTGTATGTGAAGGTAAGTCCTTACCGTGTTTTGTGTTCATCTAGTTGCAGGATTAGCTTAAATGTTCTGTAATGGTCTACTAGAGCCCGGAAGTAGAGTGTTTTGAGTTACTTTGTGAAACATGATCGCCTGTTAACAATTCAGTTAAAATTGTGTAGTCGTAGGAAATGATTTCAGTGCATGTTGGGTATTTCATCTGTATAATAAAAATCTAAAAGATACAGCACATTTAAAACAAGCTAAAAGCCTAGTAAGGTGTGAATCCTTTTCTTTAAGTTTATTATTTTGAGAGAGACGGAGGGAGAGTGCGAGCAGGGGAGGGCCAGAGAGAGTGGGGGACAAAGGCTCCAAAATGGGCTCTGTAGAGACCGCAGAGCGTCCCATGCAGGGCTCGAACTCCTGAACCATGAGATCGTGTGAGCCCTGAGCTGAAACCAAGAGTCGGACACCTAGCCGGCTGAGCCACCCAGGCGCCCCGTAAGGTGTGAATTCTTTACCACAAATGATGGTCAGCAGTTCCTGTAGTTAACTACAGCCCGGCCTGGAGCTTTTATTTCTTTAGCTTCCATAGTTAAGTATCCACTCCCTCTGCTGGGCCTGTGTTAGGTAAGAGGGTATATGAGGTGTTAGAATTTTCTTAACATTAAAACGACCAGAAATGGGAATGTCTCTTGTCTGCACGCCCCGCTTGTGTCCTGTGCATTACGACTGCGTTTAACTTCTGTTTTCCTTTCCCTTCTGTCTCGGCCTGCTTGCCTTCTCTTCTTGGACGTCAGGAGCAAAAGCGTATAGATGGCACAGCGCGCGAGGTGAAAAAGGTTAGGAAAGCCAGAAACAGGCGCCAGGAGTGGAGTATGATGGCTTATGACAAGGAGCTGAGACCTGACAACAGGCTGTCTCAGAGTGTGTACCACGGAGCATCTTCGGAGGGGTCCCTGTCCCCAGGCACTAGGTGTGTGCGCCTGTGTTTTAGCACAGCCTCGGGGTGGTCCGTGCTTTGATGACATGTTGGAAACATACCGGGGGCTTTGGTGCTCGTGTAGCCCACAGTATGTTCCAAAGCTTTCCTTAAAAATGATTTTGATTGTGAAATAATACTCTGCAGCAGTTTCCATCTTACGGTGGGTTACTTTGTATGGCTCTCCATCCCTCTGCCCTCAGTTTGTTGTCCCGTTAACCTAGATGTCGTGTTTTAACGCCGACGCCGAAATTGGGCTTAATGACTGTCAGTGACTTAACATTTTTATTTTAACCATAGTTCATTCTTCCTTTTTAGCTTTGACTCTTGAGTTTCCTTTGCCACTTGGGATCTAAAAATAATCAGCAGGTAGCAATTGACGTGCCTAAGATGCAACTTTGTTACTCTTTTTAATAACAGTTTTCTAAGAGCGTGAGCCAAAGCAGTAGTTATTTCTGCAGTGTACTAATCTTCTGTATTCTAATTTCAGGAGAAGAATTCTGTTGGAGTAACTGTAAGCATTTAAGTAAAAAAAAAAAAAAAAATTCCTTGCAGGTGTGAATGATGTGGTGGCTAAGTCAACATTTGTTGCAAAAGGGATTCACACGGAACCACAGAAGCCGACTGGTCCATTTTTACTTCTGTTTAATTTCCTGTCTCTGCTTTTGGAAGGCCGTGGTCTTCCACTTGCCTACAGCCTCAGGGTCTTCTGTCAACATTTCTAGATTTGAATCGAGAATTCCTAAGGGACCCGAGAATGTTCTAGAAACAGCAACAACCTGGACATGGCATGACATCTGTGTCCCTTTTACCCTCTGTGTCCCTTTTTACCCAAAAAACCCTCTGCACAAGATGTTTTTTGAATTTGGTAGTACCCACGCCCAGAAATATCCCTACCCCAGAAGGGCTGTAAGTCATTGATTGGCTGTGTTAGGGGGCAAGTTCTAGGCAGTTCTTCTGTTCAAGCTGGTACTATTCGGTAGTAGAAAATTATTGGAGCTTTGACTGAGTGCTTGCCTCAAGTTTGAATCTCTGTGTTCCCTTATTTCCATAGAAAATAATAATGGTGATTTGGGTTTGCTCATGGCTCTTGGGGTGAGGAGGGGCACTTGAGTGTGACAGCCTTGAGAGTGTCAATTTGCTTTTTGGCATTTTTCCCCCCAGCTAATTTGGTTGTGCTTATTTCCTCACAGAAAACATATACCTTATTTTAAAATATTCCATTTATTTACTCGTCTGTTTCAACGGATGCAGATGAAAAAATGATTTTTTTAACCCCTCAGTCAAAGGATTGTTATTCATTCCAGCATCTGAGATTCAGTTGTTTCATGTTGGGTATAAAACTGATGGTTATTGAGATTATTTAGTATTCTGCCTTTGTATTTATGTTGTTTCGGTACCTCTTCATTTTCTTATTTTGCAGAATGTCAGTCCTATTTCCCGTAGCTTCTTACTATCTGCATGAACCAGATAATAGATTAAGATTCATCAGTACACTTGGATTCCCTCCCTTAACTTAGAAACTTTTATTTTTCATTTTGCTAAAGCGTATCGCTTTTTCTTATTGTAAAATAACCTTTTTATATTTGGAAAGTACCGAAGAAAAGTAAAATATTATCCATCATCCTGTCATCCAGAGAAACCCCCGTTTGCTTTTTAGTGTATTTCCCCCTTTGGTCTTTTTTCTGTACACGTATGTTTTTCTTCTATGAAACTGAAATCTGGCTTTCTGTTTTCTGTCTTCTGACTTTTATTATTTCAGATTTATGTTTTAAGGATTATTTAGAAACAAGGTTTTTAATGGATGTATTGGGGACAACTGAGTTGAACTGCAGTATCAGTTTTCATGGCATGTATATAACGTGTTCGTATTATAAGTAATATATTTTAATCCAGCCCACATAAGCTAACCATGAAATTTTGCTCTGTTGATCAGGAGTGGTTTGATTATAAGTGTAAATTCAGGATGAGAATGGACATACTTGCCTACCGCCCTCTCTCGCCCTTACCCGGAGTGGATACCTCCAGCCCAGGTGTCCTGGTACTTGTCTCTTCCTATCCTGTGCCCCGTGTGACAGCTGTCCCACTGCTCACCTTTCTTCCCACCAGACCCTGGGGAAGTCTGTTGATTCCCCCGCTGAGTCTCCACTGCCCACACTTTCTTCTTCCTTTTTCCATGTGGTCTTCACTCCTACCATCTTCTTTCCTGTAACAGATAATCAGTGATGATCTTGACACTCCAGGACCACCCCACTCCTCTCCACCTTGGTACAGCATCTTCTGGGGCTGACTGCTTCCTTCCCGCAGGGGTGTCCGTACGCCTGTCCGCCAACAGACCCTCGAAGCCCCTCCTTTCCTCCAGCCCATTGGGCCCCCCCCCCCAACAGAGCAGCCCCTCTCCAACCCACGCTTCACCAGAGCCTGCCCTCCAGACCTCTCCTGTTGCTGTTCTCTCCTCAGACACCCATCACCTCCTCCTTTACTCTCTCCTCCGTCTAGTCTTCTTCCCCATTCACCGGCTCCTCCGGCCCTGTCACAAGGCTCCTCTGCTAGAGCAAAGCCCGGATGTTTACAGTTTCTGGCCGCCTCTCATCCGAAGTGCTGCATACTTTGAGAGAGAATTTCATTTCCTGGAGAAAGTGGTGCTCACAGCCTGTGACACAGCCACACGCACACAGGCAGTCACACATCACCCGTGACTCCAGAGGCTTAGTGCAGCGAGGCCGGGTCCTTCCCGCATTAAAAATATTTTCAACTCACTCGCCAGCAGTTTGCATAGTCCACCAGACATACTCCTCTGCACACCATAATCTAGAATTTCTACTGCAACTCAGAAGCAAAAAGTGAGTTACTCGTTATCATTATACTGCAGTCAGGGAAGAAAAAGAGCAAAAAAGCAGCCTCTTGCATTTAGGATGCTTTTCTGTGCCGAGCAACGCTCTGGTCAGGGAAGCTGCCGTCGGAATTTCAAAGATGGAAATTCAGGTGGTGCCTTCCCTGCTACCCCGCCCCCCACATCCCCAATGTGTGTTTGCCTCTTTCCTTCAGAGAGAGAAACACAAGCTGAACCCTAACAGAAACCAGCAGATAAATGTGAGAAAAGTAAGAACCAGAAGAGAAGAGTGGGAGAGGAGGAAAATGGGCATTGAGTTCATGAGTGACGCCAAGGAGCAGGCGCGGGCAGGGAGCCCGGCAGAGGACAGAGCGCCCCGAGGGTTCGTCACTTCGCGCCCTCAGACCCCAGCCTCCGCTTGCCCGCCCCGCTTCGGCTTGTCCTGAGGGGCCCCGCGGCCCCCTTCCCGACCCCGCGTCCTGGGCCCCGACCGCTAACCCGGGCGTTATGACGCTGCCGTTATGACGCCTCCCGGGCCCCCGCTCTGTCCGCAGCTTGCCGAGCTCTGCTCCCCTAATCCGAGGTCTCCATTCCTTCCAGAGCTTCCCACTCGGCCGTGCGTTCAGAGAAAAGAAGGCCTTTCCATATTACCCCACACTTTCTTTCTTCTTCGGCTGAAATACACTTCTTCCGTCTCCTCAAACTGCCATTCACTGTATCGCGTTCTTGACCCCTTGTCCCTTTCTCTCCGTCCACGTGGACCCAGCTCACCGCCGCCCGGTCTCCCGCTCTGCGCCCTCAGCCTCGCTGTCGCCGACGCCCTGCCTCGGGAGCTGCGTCCTGACTGACTGACCGGGGTCCGGCCTCGGGAGCCGCGTCCTGACTGACTGACCGGGGTCCGGCCTCGGGAGCCGCGTCCTGACTGACTGACCGGGGTCCTACCTCGGGAGCCGCGTCCTGACTGATGACTAACCGGGGTCCGGCCTCGGGAGCCGCGTCCTGACTGATGACTAACCGGGGTCCGGCCTCGGGAGCCGCGTCCTGACTGATGACTAACCGGGGTCCGGCCTCAGGAGCCGCGTCCTGACTGACTGACCGGGGTCCTGCTCGTAGCCTTCTCTCGTAGAAAAGCCGCTCGCTGGGACCCTGCGGAAACGGGCTCTGCTGCTCCCTGCTTGCGGGTCTGTCTGACTCACTCCGGGGCCTCGGGTCGTACACCCAAGACGGGGTGGTGGCCTGGGAAGCGCTCGCGGGGCTGGGCCTGGCGCTGGGAAACGGGATACAACGTGGCCTCTGTCAGGTTGCCGTTCAGATACAGGGTTAATGGCCGTTGCGGGGAATCCTGTGAATGTAATTCGAATTTCTCCCACCCCTCTTTCCCGGACGCCAGGTCGCACGCGTCGGATGTCACCGATTACTCCTACCCGGCGACCCCCAACCACTCTCTGCACCCGCAGCCCGTGACCCCTTCGTACGCAGCCGGCGACGCGCCCCCGCACGGGCCAGCAGCCCCGGCCCCCGAGCATGAGT
>NW_027532842.1:3939245-3954009 GCF_008692635.1 Crocuta crocuta | reverse complement strand
CCGGCCCGCCCCTCCCTCAGCGGCCCGAGCCGCCAGGGATGGCTGGGTGTAGAGCCTTCGGGTTAAGACAGGTCCCGTGTCACGGGCCCCGCCTGTTGCAGGGGAACCTCAGGCTTAACTGCACCCAGGCGCACACCCCCTTTCCGCTGCGTCGGACCGGAGGGCTGGGCCCGGGCTCGGTGCCAGGGGTCCCGTGTGCGGGGGGATCCGCAGAGAGTCCCTCCCACGAGCGAGGAGCCGCGTGCGCAGCCCCCGCCACCCCAGCCGCTGCGGGCACTTGGCTCTGTAGTCCCTTTCCTGACCTTGCGGGGCCGGACAGCGTTCCCCCCCCGGGTCCCTTTGTTTTCTGTGACTTGGGTAAGAGTCACACACCTCCTAAAGAAAGACCCTTGCGTTCAGGTGTTTGTATATTTTGGTAGGCCGTCCTTTGCTCTGTCTTTTTTGTTTTTGTTTTTTAATATTTTTATTTATTTCTAGGAGAGAGAGAGAGACAGCGTGAGCAGGGGAGGGTCAGAGAGAGAGGGAGTCACAGACTGAAACAGGCTCCAGGCTCCGAGCTGGCAGTCAGCACAGAGCCCGACGCGGGGCTCGAACCGACGAACCGCGAGATCATGACCTGAGCGAAAGTCGGACGCTCAACCGACTGAGCCACCCAGGCGCCCCTGCCCTGTCTTTTTTGGCTTAACTGCAATCTTTTAAGAGTTAGCCCCTCAGACACAGTGTCCAGGAAGGTTGAATGTGAGTTTCTGTTAACACGTGCGCTTCAGAGCAGCGTGAATAACCTCCTGAATGAACAACCCCCTCCCCCTGCTTTTTGAGGTTCCCTCTGTGACCGCTCCGTCTGGGATAGTCCCATTTCTCAGGTCTCTTTTAAGGGCCCCGGGAGTGCGTTCTGAGGCTCTAACGAAGGGTCAGGCAAAGAGAGGGTCTGTGGCCCAGCGGGTTTGGAAAGCCCTTAGCCACGTAGATTTCAGTGGATTTCTTAGCTGAAGGACTTTTCAAAGATTTTGACGTTTTAATAGGCACTGCTGTTGGCTTGAGGAATTTCCGTGGGATAGGCTATAAAATACAGATTTTTCTAAACCTGACCGACCACAGAATGCTTGCTGCGTGAGCCACCCAGTGTAAAGGATAGATCGGAGTTAGTGTCCTTAACCTCTGCGCTCACCCGTTTTATTCTAGCCTTGCACAGAGAGTTGCTTCTGGAGCGATTTTCGTTTTGGTTCATTTGAGTCGATGCCCTTGCATTGCATCATAGTGAATAATGTCCCGTGGAAAAATGGCTGATGCAAAGCGTGGCTCTTCGCGTCCTGCGGGGTTACAAGTTCAAAGGACCATATGTATTGTTCGAGGGAGGCGGGTTAGACCCTCAGGGGAGGTGGCTCCTGCTGCTTTAATGACTCTCTGTGTTTCCCCTCTTTATCAGGATGCTCCCAGCACAGATCATTGAATATTACAACCCCTCAGGACCGCCGCCGCCTCCGCCGCCCCCCATGATTCCTTCAGCACAAACTGCTTTCGTCAGCCCTCTCCAGATCCCCATGCAGCCCCCCTTCCCTGCNCAGGCTCGTCTCGCTCTTCCTCCCCGATGCACGGCCCCCCGGCAGGTGAGGCCAAGCGCCAGGAGACGGCACAGCCACCCATAAGCGATGCCCGAAGTGATCTTCTTGCTGCCATTCGCATGGGTAAGTGCGCATCTCAAGCAGCAGTCTTCCTTCTAGAAAGATCTCTCTGTGGCTCTAACCAGCTACAGCCTAGTCGTCTTCAAGTGACTGCTCTCCACTGAACCGGTTTTTTAGCATAGGGTTAAAGGACACTTGTTTGATTTTTAGTTTTAAGTTTATTTTGATTTGAGAGAGACAGAGACAGCGCAGGTGGGCGAGGGGGCAGAGAGAAGGGGAGAGAGAGAATCCTCTGCGCTGTAAACTGCGGAGCCCAATGGGGGGCTCGAACTCCCGAACCACGAGATCATGACCAAGAGTTCGATGCTCAACTGACTGAGCCACCCAGGCACCCCTTGATTTTGTTTTTTGTTTGTTTAACAGTAGGTATGTTTTTTGTCAGTGCAACACACCCATAAAGCAGTGAGAATTCAGGAAACCTTTACTTGACTGGAAATAGCTCATAAAAATGATCACTAATTAACTGGATCTTTTCTCTGTATTCTACTCGAAGGGTAAATGTGTACATGAAAGAAAGTGAGCTTGTATATGTGATTTAGTTATTTTTAAAAATGTAAGCTATGTCCTAGACATCCCATATTTTTAGCTTCATGTGCTAAGCCAATAAGCTTTTCAGCATTTATTTAGCCGCCAAATGCTTTTGTCAGACTAAAGCCCTCCACTGAACCCCAGAACAGGAGATGCACAGAAATAGAGCCTCTCTGGTCACCTCAGGACGGGGTGGTCCAGATGCTTGCCATTTCGGCAACCCCCTAGTGCCCCACACTAACAGTCTGTTCCACACCGTTTCTTCTCAGCCCCGGGGGGCACCATTTCTTGGTCACAGGCTCGTTTCCATTTAGAAGGGACTGAGAAGGGAGCCTGGTCCTTCACAGGACGCCTGGGACATTCCCCACCAGTCAGACCTGAGTGTCACACGAAGCTCAGGGTCCTCGTAGGTCCAGGATGCCATTGCTATTGTTACGTCTCCTGGCAGAACTGAAATAAAATTTGTGGACTAGATGGTAGTATTTGTATCTGGGCTAGCAGCCCGATTTTGATCCTTGCTTCTTAGGAATTACACACGAAGTATTTTAGGGGCAAAGGGACCCTATATGCTCCTTATTCCCAAGTGATCCAGAAAAAAAGTATGTGAGTCTGAGCAAGAACACCAGAAAAGGGTTGCTAAAGACGAGATGGTCAGGTGGAATTTATATGGGGACGTTTTTCTGCTAGTCTTATAGCCACTCTATAAATCCGAAATTGTTCCAAAGAAAAAGTTAAAGAATTAATGCATTAACTCATCTTTGTGTTCCTCTTTGTTACTTACTAAGAAAGTGGATGATTGTATTTTTTTATAATTTTTTTAATGTTTTATTTCTTTTTTTTTTAATGTTTTTTATTTATTTCTAGGAGAGAGAGAGACAGCGTAAGCAGGGGAGGGTCAGAGAGAGAGGGAGTCACAGACTGAAACAGGCTCCAGGCTCTGAGCTGGCAGTCAGCACAGAGCCCGACGCGGGGCTCGAACCCACGAACCGTGAGATCGTGACCTAAGCGAAAGTCGGACGCTTAACCGACTAAGCCACCCAGGCGCCCCAATGTTTTATTTATTTCTGAGAGAGAGAGACAGCGTGAACAGGGGAGGATCAGAGAGAGAGGGAGACAGAATCTGAAGCAGGCTCCAGGCTCTGAGCTGTCAGCACGGAGCCCGACACGGGGCTCGAACCCACCAACCGTGAGATCATGACGTGAGCCAAAGTTGGACACTTAACCTACTGAGCCCCCAGGTGCCCCTGGACAATTGTATTTTGTATTCATTTTTAGCAGTAACCAGTGAGCCAAAGACCTGTTACCTCCCCGCACTGGCCACGGGCTGTTGGGGTAAAAGACTGCTTTCCAGGCCTTAGAGTTACAGCAGCATCCAGGAAATGTTCAAGATAGTGTCCAGTATGGTGGCCCGAGGCCAATAAGTGTACCCTTAATTAGCCACGTGTGGCTAGTGGCTACACTATTGGACGGTCCAGCTCTAGAACTTTCATGATGTTCATATGCACTGGAATTCTAAGTTTTTTATATTTGAACACGTTGCTATNATGCGGAGGGATTAAGTCCTCGCCTCGTGTCGCGCCTGCAGGGATCCAGTTGAAGAAGGTGCAAGAACAGCGGGAGCAAGAGGCCAAGCGCGAGCCCGTTGGGAACGACGTGGCCACCATCCTGTCGCGACGCATCGCTGTGGAGTACAGCGACTCCGATGACGACTCCGAGTTCGACGAGAACGACTGGTCCGACTGAGGCGGGGCGCCGGCGGGAGACCGGGCGTCGGAAGGCGCGTCGCAGATTTTCAGTGCCCTCCACCCCCACATAGTGGTATTATAACCCCGTAGCTTAGCAACTTTTGTATTAATAACGTGAGACCGCTTTTGCACATCCGAAACTTCTGGGTTTTTTCAGTATTTACTGTGTAATACTTAAGTACCACCGAACATAGCGGACCGTGCTGCCCATGAGGAAATATGCCGTAACTATTGCATTGTCCCCAAAACAGCATTTTGCTTCCTATTTTCTTGGCCATGAAAGTACTTAGTGCAGTCTGGGTTTCCTCTCCTTGGTCACTATAATCCTGCAGACTTGCCGTGTGTTTGTGAAGCTGCCTGGTGTTAGGTCGCTGCAAGGTTAACGACCGTGTGTCAGACTGATGTCTTCCAATCAGTCCGTGATCTTGTTTCACCTTTTCTTGGTTTTGTTTCTTTTTTTTTAAAATGTGTTTCAGAAGAAGTTGGTTCTAGTGAGAAAGATGTAACAAGGAAGGAGAATCCAGTGTTTTCTGCTTTCGGTGTCTGGGCTTGGAAGTCCCCCCCTCCCCCCCCGGCCCCGTGTGAATCGGAGCGAGTGTTCTGTTAGGTCATTTCATTTCCTTTGCATGCTCTCGTGAAACGTGCGATTGGAAGGGCCCTTTGCAGGCAGGGTTCCCTGTGGGCGCGCCCTTGGTCCCTGCTTGCGACAGCTGCCAGCGGGGGTTTGGGCAGCTACGCAGTGGGGAACATGGGCATCGGGGTTCTTCCTCGGTCAGGGGCCGTGGGGCGTGGCGCTGGAAACGTGTGACAGCCCTTATGGCCTGGGCGCCAGCCAGCCAGCACAGACGCGGTGGTCCGGGACCCCCGGGCCTCAGGGAGGGCGCTCCCCATGCTCGCATTTCCTGGTGCCGTGGCCAGATCAGGGATCCATCCCCGGGCGGGGCCGTGGCCCTGCTCCTCAAAGCACACGCTTCTCTTTTCTCACGTTGTCGTTGGCACAGTGAATTCTCAGAAGTACCTCATAGATCAGGCCCGCGGCCGTACCGGGTCCCTGGCCCCCTCCTCGCCTTAGCCCTTCCCGCTCTGCTTCCCACGCGACAATACAGGAGAGCCCTGGGGTGCAGCTTGCCAAGGAAGGAAGACCGCCAGAAAACTTCCCGGTGGTCGCTTGTGTCTCAGGACTTAGGATGAAGGATCACCGCGTGTTCCGAATAAACACATGCCTCCAGGCTTTGATTCTAGGTCCCACTGCACAGATACACTGAGACGCTTTACTTAACTAGGGATTCCGACCCGAATACAGCATTGCAAATGGACTGCGGTTGTTCGTGACTCTCGGTCATGACGAAGGGGTCTTTTTTAGCTCAAGGGAGAGGTGTCTGGTTCAAGGTACTCGTCTTGGCAGGACTATGGCTGAGGGATTTCTGGTACCGAGGAGGACTTTGGCTGCGCCCTCGCACCAGGTCTCCGTGTCCCCGAGCGGACATGGACTTGGCTTGAGGGTGGTCACCCTACAGAGCCTCTACCTTGGGTTTCAATCACATCGATCTGGCGACTCTGAAAAGCCTAACATCTGCACCCCCTTCCCAAAACCGTGCTTCCTCTATCAGGTTCCCTGATAGTTCAGCTGGACTAGCTGTTTTGACCCATGCTTCGCGAAGTTTCTGTTTCCTGGAGCTAGACATCATAATTTTATTGATTATAAGCTGTAGTTAGTAATGAACTTTTAAAGTTCTCTCTTTGATTTCTCTCCCTTTATGTCAGCGTAAAGGCCTATGGTGTTGGCATTATTCCCAAGACTTTTACCATCTGTGGTCCTGTTTTGTCTCTATTTCAGTATTTTGTTCTTATTGTTACTTTTGGATTAGGAATTACCTGTACAGTTTTAGAACTTCTAATTTGGTAATGCTTCTTTGTTTTCTTTTAATGTCCCTTTGGTTCTCAGGATGAAGAGAACACAGGAAGCTACTATCCATGTCAGGATTTCTTCTATTTATATCTTATTACAATAAAATTACTGGCACTTTATTCATAAATATTCATAAGCCTATTCATTATTAGTTGTCTTCCTGTAGTTTAATCAACAAGTCATCTTCAACTTGATTTTCCGACTTGTGAAAAACCTTCTGCCCTAGGGTGTTCGCGTAGCCGTTAAAAGAATGGAAAAGGACTAAATTTCCATTTAGATTATTTTTGCAGTATTTTTCTCAGCAAATCGGATATATTCTAACATGGAAATCCAGACTTTTTTCTAACGTGCTAGTACATGAAAAGGAAAAAGTGAGTATATTGAATTTTCAGTTTTCATTTTCAAAAAACAGTTACCAAAACAAATGGAGAAAAACATTTAAAAGGGTATTTCATATCTATGAATTTTACATTTTAAAGTAGTAGTTGTATATCGTAAGGTTATTTTAAACCGTCCTCCGGTCCCCACCCCACGTGTATTTTAGGTTAATTTCTGATCAGCTTTTTTCTCCTATCATAGATTAGGCAGAGGGGACGAGAAGATAACTCGAACCACACACATTAGCTACACAAACATAATGTGATTGGTTTTCCATGGGGAGCCCCAAACTGTAGGATTTGGCACTCTTCTGTTTTCCTTGAGTGAACGTATACTGTTAGAAAATTAACATTTTCATTTCAGTAAATTTTTAGAATATCAAAATCTTTTCTGAGCACCAAGTGGCTAGGTTGTGAGTTTTGTAATAATTTGCACCTGAAATACATGATACATTTTAATCCATTAAAGACTAGTGGGAATGTATCAACCAGAGTAGCAAGTAAGTTTTGTTTTATAAATCAAAGTATCTGTCACACCTTGCAGTATTACCAATGCTGTTGTAAATCGAATTGAAAGTGGTATTAAAAAGAAAAAAAACCTCCTGTTAAACAATTTTTATCTGTTTGTATATCTTACTATAGATTATGTACAAGTAACATCTAAATAAAATTACACTTTTAACCCTAAAAGGTTTTACTCATCGATAATAGTGTTGTATGTTTAACCTTTTGGGGAGGGGCGAAGTTGGGGGTTTGGCAGAGTTTTAAAATTTTTTTCTCATGTTTTTATTTATTTCTGAGAGAGAGAAAGAGCATGAGCTGGGGAGAGGCAGGGAGAGAGGGAGACACAGTCCGGAGCAGGCTCCAGGCTTAATGCAGGGTTCGAACTCGTGAACCTCGAGATCATGACCTGGGCTGGAGACAGATACTCAACCCATTGTTGGACACTCAACCCACTGAAGCACCCAGGCGCCCCAAGGGCAGAGTTTTTAATGAGCATTTTCATTAGGAGATAGCAAAAGATCCCACTCTGATTTCCATTTAAATTTCTACATAAGTTTTGCATAACTGAGAGTTCTGGTTGGCTTGTGGGAGGGACTGGGCATAGTGAGAAAGAAAGAGCCATTCTGGGAGCAGGAAGCCACGTGCTCAGATGAAGCGTCTTAGCCATGTCTAGTCTTGATACCAATAGTGATGAATGCTAGCATTTATTGTTCACGGGATGCTTTCATTCAGTCCTTGCAATAACCCTATAAAATGGGCATTCTCTTGGGGCACCTGGGTGGCTCAGTCGGTTAAGCCTCAAACTCGGGCTCGGGTCATGACCTCGAAGTCTAAAATGGACATCCTCTCTGTTTCACATACCAGCAACCTAGCATGAAGCTAAGTTGCTGGCCAGGGGCCTCTGCTGACGTCGAACTCACACCCGGGGCAGCAGTGCCTGTGGGGGACAGTGCAAGGCGAGCGTGGCCCCATTCGGAAAAGCAGATGGCAGCGAGCTTCCACGACAGCCGCGTCTGAGTGGCCCACGCCCGCTGTGTGCATGTCCCACGGCGTGTGTGTCCCGGTACGTAGCCAGGTCTCCCCGCAGCCTCCCCGCGAGACTGAGCATTCTGTGTGTACCGGCTGCCTCCTCGTAGCCCGAGAGCACCTGCCCAGTCTGCGAGGCGGTGAGTAGCCCCTTGCTGACTGACCAGGTGAATGGATGGATTTCCGAGTTACGTTTTTTACCAAAAAAGTGAATCGGGTGCAACTTAAAAAAAAGTGTTTCACCAGATAACCTGTATTTCTTCCTTCTTATTACTTGTCATTTGATGACTAGCCCCCACTTTATTTGGGTGTATTTCCTACCAGGCTGCGCTTAGTGAGTTAGGCACCGGGGCCTCTTACTTACTCCTATATCCTGTCGATCAAGCACAGTGCCTGGCGCTTCTGGGCGTTGGTAAATATTTATTGAGCAGTGGTGGTATGTAAAGCCCAGGGGAGGCTCTTCACCAAGGACGTGAAGACCTAAAAAGAGCTTAAATGCAGTCGTAGGTGTGAAGCACCTAGAACAGTGCCTGACACTTAGCAAACGCTCAGTGAGTGTTGGCATTGCTACTGTCTGCAGGTCACTCAGGGGAGAGGCGGGAACAGGCCAGTTTCTGCCTTCAAGGAGCTTCAAGTCTAAAGAGAAGGATGGACAGTAAATATCGTCAAATAACCGACTTTCGGTCATTTTACATGTGCTTGGTGGAAGTGGGGTGAGGAGCGCCCAGTCTAGTCTGTGGGCCAAGGGAAGCCGAGGTCTAAGAATGACCAGGAAGTAGGGGTTGAGGGAAGGGAAAGGAGTTTCTCAATAGTGAGAGCAGCATTTGCATCCTCTAAGGTGGGAAGGATAGTATGGAGTAATAACCCGGAACAAAGTATTAGTGAAATGGAAGACGCGGGGGGTAGAGGGACATCACGAGATGGTTTACAAAATGGTAGACATCTTCCCATGCCCAGCACTCAGGATTGAGGGGACCTTTCTGAGCCAACGAACACCAGCACAGCTGTACCTACAAATGCACAGATTTCTTCATACTTGCCGCCTGTTGGTTATTCATTGATCTTGACAGTCTCAGGCCTTAGACCAATGATGTACTTAGAAGGCATCCAGTGCCCAGCTAGTCTAGAACCCTAGTGTTAGAAATGGGGAAACAGGCCATCACTTGCATTGCTTGGGGCTCAAAGCTTGGTCTCTGAACTCTTGAGTTTCAAACTATAGTCCTTCTGTTCCACAGCAGACCTCAAGAGTTACGTAAATATCCTTCCCCTCAACAGTTTATCCTTTAAACACGGAAACCTACAAGGAAAGTGTTTAATCAACACCCATAGAGCCATATCTATCCATCTGTCTGTCCATCAATCCACCTTATTTCATATATTTCAAAGTAGGTTGCAGTATTTTCACCCCTAAACATTTCAGTAGACATGTCATAAATTAGAGTTTAATATTTCTAACTAGTATTTAATATTTTTGAGGTAAAAGAGTGAAAGGCAACATCCGAAGTATACCATTCGATGAGTTTTAACAGTATGTACGCTATTGTGATGCACATCCTGTCAAGGTGGCCGGCACTGCCGTGACCTCAGCATGTCGCCTCATACTCTTCAGACCCTGGGGTCTCCTCTCCTAGTCCCTGGAATGACCACCATTGTGGTTTCATTTTTTTTTTTTTTTATGTTTATTATTGAGACAGAAACTGGGCATGAGTGGAGGAGGGGGCAGAGAGAGGTAGACACAGAAACTGAAGCAGGCTCCAGGCTCTGAGCTGTCAGCACAGAACCCGACACGGGGCTCGAACCCACGAACCACAAGATCATGACCTGAGCCAAAGTTGGCCGCTTAACGAACTGAGCCACCCAGGCACCCCTGTTTTGTTTTTAAAGTATGGATTCATTTGGCCTGTTTGAGAATGTCACATATGTGGAGTAAAATCGTACCCCTTTACATCTGGCTTCTTTACACATAAATGTTTGTGAAATCCATTTATGTCATGGCATAAATCCATATTTTATTCCTTCTTGTCACTGAGTTGCATTCCCCTGTATGCAGATACCATAGTGGGTTTATCCATTCTCTCGGTAAGACTTAATACAAGTCCTTTCTGGGTGTATCTGTTCATCTATCTTGGGTAAATACCCAGGAATGAAATTGCTGAGTCACAGGTAGGTAGGTGTATGCTTAGTTTTATAAGAAATTGCCAGACTTTTTGCAAAGCAGCTGTACTATTTTAAACTCACCAGCAATGCTGCTCCACATGCTTAAGTATGATTTTCCTTCTATTTATCTTGCTCAGGATGCACTGAGCTTGAATCTGTGCATTTATGTCTTAAATGAAATTTGGGAAATATCTGGACATTACTTTTCAAATCTATTTTCTGTCCCTTTCTATTCAACATTCCTGTTACACATACATTGACCTTTTGAGGCTGGCCCCCAATTCCTTGAGGACTCTTGATTTAAAAATTCTTTTTCTCTCTGTTCTGCCTATTGGATAATTTTTATTTATCTGTCTTCAAATTCATTGACTCTTTATTCTGTCACTTAAAATTTTATTCTAAAACCCATCTAGTGACTCTTTTATTCTAACCTTTTTATCCATGTAGAATTTCATAGTCTTTTTTTAAAGTTATTATGAGAGAGGGAGAGGGGCAGAGAGAGAGGAGGAGACAGAGAATCCCAGGCAGGCTCCAGGAGCTGAGCTGTCAGCACAGGGCCCGATACAGGGCTTGAACTCACTAACTGTGAGATCATGACCTGAGCCAAAGTCAGATGTTAACTGACTGAGCCACCCAGGCGCCTCTTAAAATGTAATTTAAAAATGTAGACTGGGGTGCCTGAGTGGCTCAGGTCATGGTCTCACAGTTTGTGATCCATGCCCCACTTTGGGTGAGACCTGCTTTCTCTCTCTCCCTCTTTCACTCTCTCTCTCTATTTCTCTCCCTCTCTCTCTTTCTCTCTCTGCCTCTCATGGGATTCTCTCTCTCTCTCTCTCTCTCTCTCTGCCCCTTGCTTACTTGTGCGCTCTCTCTCAAAAAAAAAAAAAATGCAGACTTGTTGAATGCTCACTTCCGTTTTTCTGCCAGGTGAACTTGGTTTTGCCGGGGCCCTGCATTAAAACTTGTGACATCTGTATGTAACTAGATGGTGTCTACGGATTGCATGGTGTGCTCCAAACATTAGCCATCTTCCTCCCCTTGCTCTAAACGGCACAAGCAGCACACGGTACCTGAATAACATGGAGACTGAGAGGACTTTAATAAATCGCTGGCCTTAACCCCAGTCTCAAAGTTTTACGTTCCCCATGAGAGCCTTGATGTTTCCACGGAGTGTGAAAATTTTTAATGTAGGAATAAATCTATGCAGACAAAATAATGGTTATAGCTTACTGCTGGTTCATTTGAACAACGGGTGCCACTACTTAAAAGTCTGAAAACCGCTACTTGTCCTTGTCACCCTCTGATTTCCTTTTCTCTGGACCAAGAGGTGTTTACACTGCACTAGCATGTGGTACTGCGGCCTAAGTCTCCCTTCTGTGAAGACGGTCCAATATGGAGGCATGTCAAAAGCTGGAGAAGGCTTCCATAATTAATTTGGAGGTGTGAGTAACTTGTAGAGGTATCTTGACAGGGACTTAGATGTTAAAGAGATTTGCTTTCAAAATACACTCTCTTCACAGAGCTGACACGGGGACATTTCTTTGCCAAAACACAATAGCTCTCTGTTGTGAATATTTGCATATGTCATCATGCTAACCCCCCTGCGCACTTGTGATTTGAGTAATTGGCTTCAAATATAGCACCATGATTAGTTCGAGGTGGTGAATTGGTGGATGATTTACCATGAAGAAAAATTAAGAGACTATGCCCTTTGAGAGCAATTTAAAACCTACCGAGTGGTACTTACCATCTAGTGACATTTAAAGGCATTTAATATTCTAGGATGTGCTTCGGCGGTTCTGGCCTAAAACCGGTTTAAAAAGAAGTCAAGCAATTTGAGAGTACGTCAGCCTACACAGCCTGAAAGTGTGAATCTAACTTAGCATGGACGAGACGTTACTTTTTGTGGTGTACGTGACAGTGTCTCTAAATGTCCCTTGTACCCTTTGGAAATGAAGACTTTACGATCTCTGTAATTAAGTTAGGGTGTCAACTTTCAGCTCCTTTGAAATGCCTTTTAATATTTCAAGGACCTAGGCATTCATTTGATTTGCAAGCTATGCCTTGAGGGCTCAAAGAGCCAACACAGGGAAGCACCAGTGGATGGCTGGCCATGGAGGCCCCCCCCGGGTCGTGAGCACCCACACTCTTTAGGAATCAGGAGTGATTCTTAGGAACGCCGAAGTTCAAGGAATGTCACCTTAGCACCTGCCCTTGCATGGTTGCTGGGAGCCCAAAGATCACCTGTAGTGATTCAGGACTGGTCAGCTGACTGATGTCACTGCAGGGACGCCATGCTGGGCCCCGGACCCCACAGCAGTCTGGGGCTGTCCATCACTCGTGCGTGTCTGCTCGGTGGGTGGATGAGCATGCCTCAGTGCCCACAGGGGCGAGCTGAGTAATGACCCGGTCATCTCTGGACCGCAGGTGCGCCATCTTTAATTCTGCACCTGGCGGCCTAATTCCGTGCTCCTTTCAGAGAGGCTGTCCCGTCATTTCCAAACCTCCCGAAGCTTCTCACTTGTTTATGTCGATGGGTCTTGGCTGCACAAAGCGATGGGAGATTTTATGGTCCCGGAGCAGATAATTTAGAAACTCCTTTCAGCTCTTGTCCTCCGTACCTGGGGAAGAGAAGCGCTGGGGCCTGATTTGTGCCTGTGGGCTGTCGCTACGGAGGTCACTCGCCCTGTCTTCCGGCTGCAGTGGGAGAGGTTCTTCTGAGCGTCCGTTGCTTCTCCTGCCACGGGGGCCTGGGGCGTGTGCAACACATCACCCCAGATCTCCAGGGCTTCTCTTGGGGATGCGAGAAGCACAACATTCTTGAAAGCCCCCTTCTCCGTCGTGGCCTCTATTTCCCTCCCCTGACTTCTCCCCGGGTCTGTCTGCTTAATGGCTTCCCTTCCAATCCAGCCGGCTCCTGGCTGCACAGTCCGTCCTCCACCAGCCGATTGGGGTATAGGAGGCAGTAAATAAGAGTGGCAGGAGCTCTCACCCCGGCCCCTGCTGGGGGGAGCATCAAAGGAGGCATGAAAGAACGCGAAGCACTTGATTGATTTTCTCTGGGACACGCAAGCCTTCTACAGAGCCTACCGGCTCTGGGCAGTGGCGAGGAGAGGCGGCTTCCCTCTCTCCGTGTGGGGTCGGTCTGGGGTTGACACGGGAGCAGGCAGGTCCCCTGCAGGGGCCCCTAGGAGTGTCCTTGCCCATTTGTTAACTGACTCCGGATGGAAAACAGATTAAACATTCCTGGGTCGGCCCCCCGTCTGCTCATCGTGGCTCTCCGCCCGCTGCTGAGACAAACGGCCCAAGGCCAGTGTGCGCCCTGGTGGGCCCTCAACGTCGTGATGAAGGACCCTGGTCTGTGTTCAGGCTGCTGGCCCAGGACAGCACGGGATGCTCTGTGGCCATAGCCGCCCCTCCCCTGCACGCCCAATGGGCTCATTCCCAGCCATACACTGGAGAGAGAGAGAGAGAGAGAGAGAGAGAGAGAGAGAGAGAGAGAGGCTATCTGCTCTGAGGCCATTGCAAGAAAGATTTTCAAAGTAGGTTAACACAAATGTCTCCCTTCAGGATGAGTGAGCGCAGGCTTCCTGTGTTCAAATTCCTCCGTGGTTGTTAACTAGGGAGCAGTGTTAGGTCAGAGGGTTGGGGGGGTGGGGGACAGTCCCACCCCTCTGTGGCCTGGGGCCACTATCACAGGGCCAGGGTGGAGCCCAAGTCCCATTTAATCAAGCATAGAGTGACACAGCCATCAGCCCGAGTGAGAGATGGCATTCAGTGCCTGCCGCTCAGACNACTAGGGAGGAGTGTGAGGTCAGTGGGGTGGGGGGGTGGGGGACAGTCCCACCCCTCTGTGGCCTGGGGCCACTATCACAGGGCCAGGGTGGAGCCCAAGTCCCATTTAATCAAGCATAGAGTGACACAGCCATCAGCCCGAGTGAGAGATGGCATTCAGTGCCTGCCGCTCAGACTGTTCCCCTGAGGGACGGATGACACGGGGTGAGCAGCCGCTGTGTCCCCGAGGGCCCTGTGCTCCTCAGTGTGCACAGGGGCGCTGGAGGCGGGCCCAAGACCGTCCCTCAGGGTGCGCGGTGTCCAGGGTCAGCCCAGCCCTTCTCTGCTGTGGGGCCGCTGGAGGGTCTGCCTGTCCGTCCGGATGAGGGGACAAGGGCCAGAGAGGCGGGAACTGGCTGTCCCCTCCGATCCCAGCCCTCGGGCTACGATCCGCCACATTTGCTACCTAATTTCACACAGCACCTCTCGGAAGCCGGAACCCAGATCGATTTCATAGGTGAGAAAATGGGGACTCAGTAGTTTCCCCAGGGGGTGAGACTCCCAGGGGTGAGGCTCCCAGGGGTGAGCCAGGCTCTCCTGAAGCGACTCCACGTTCCTTCTGGGCTTCCCAGGCCTCGGGGAGGCAGGGCCGGTGATCGGCCTTCAGAGCTGGCGCAGGGCTGCGACCCGGGGAGTAGTGGGTTGGGACCCAAAGGGTCAGCCCCACGTGGGTGAGCCTGACGCTCGTGACAGCACCGCCTTCGAATGCAGGGTGGCCCCAGAGGCCTGCCCGGTCCCCAATTCGAGCTAAAGACAAATTGTTACATTCAGAGGCGGCGTCCCTGCCCCGGTCCCTGACTCCGCACCCCAACCCCCGCCGCGCCCTGGATCTCAGCGGTTGAGGCGAGCAAGCAAGATGGGGTTCGGGGGGCATGTGCCCACCTCACTCGGCTGTTGCCAAGGTTCGTGGGCAATGGCATCGCCCTGGCATCAGAGCTGCGTTGTCGCAGTGTCCCGCTCTGACCCCTGGTCCCCTGCCGTGTTCAGGAGCCCTGCTGAGAG
>NW_027532842.1:3920626-3939217 GCF_008692635.1 Crocuta crocuta | reverse complement strand
CGGGTGGGGGTTGGGAAGGTGGATGTTCCAGAGGGCGGATGGCGACGGGCTGGAGGGAGGGCCCCGTGCATCAGGGAGCACCACTGTGTGCATCCGCGGCCCCCGAGCGGGTGTGGAGCTCAGCGAACAGGCCACACGAACAGGTGCGCGCCATGGGGGACCTGGGTGGGGGGCCAGAACCTTGCCTGCCGCCCGGGGGGGCCTCACTCAGGGCCCAAGGGGCCCCCCTGGGCAGGCA
Source organism: Crocuta crocuta (assembly GCF_008692635.1). NCBI lineage: Eukaryota > Metazoa > Chordata > Mammalia > Carnivora > Hyaenidae > Crocuta > Crocuta crocuta. Next base: position 3,938,979 of record NW_027532842.1, on the reverse strand, counting down.
AGGTCTCGGGGGCTCCAGGCCATCCCTGGAGGTGACCAAGGGTCCCACCTGCAGGAGGGTGTGGGGGAGGGGCCCCAGCTCCTGGAATCGCCCTGGGGGGACGGGGGCTCAGCAGTTCTGAGGTCTCTGCAAAGCAACCGCTCCATGTTTCCCGCTGGAAACGTGCCTTTGCAGTATGGCCTCAACCTCCGAAGGCCCCCCCCCTCCCCCAGAGGACGACTCGGTTCCGGGCTCCGGGGCGGTGCTTCTCACAGGCGTCACCCTGCGCTGTGAAGGGCAAGGGGAACGGACAGCCGTGACCCCCGTCTTCCTCTTCCGGGCTGCCAAGGGCAACCAGGCGGGGTATAATGCCACACCCCGGACCGGATGTAGGGGGGCTGGAGCCTCCCCTGCCCGACGCGAGCTCACAAACCCCCTTCCCCAGGGCGCCTCCCAGCGCGTCCGTGGCAACACACCGCCTCCCAGTGGCCGGACGATTAGGGGTTTCTCCGGAGCTCGCCTTGGCGTTCATTCCATCGCTCTTCATTCACTCTGTCCTCTCCGTCAATCTGTCACTCCTTCCGGAGACGACTACGTGCTTCTCAGGCACTGCTGTGGGAGCGAATTGGCACAGATTCTCTGGAGGGCAAACACCCATCGGAATTAGAGCTGTACCCACCTGTGATGGAGCAAGGGCACGTCTAGAAATGTACCCGGGACCGATTGGATTAAAAGTGTTACAACGGGGGGCGCCTGGGTGGCTTAGTCGGTTAAGCGTCCGACTTTCGCTTAGGTCACGATCTCACGGTTCGTGGGTTCGAGCCCCGCGTCGGGCTCTGTGCTGACTGCCAGCTCGGAGCCTGGAGCCTATTTCAGAGTCTGTATCTCCCTCTCTCTCTGACCCTCCCCTGCTCACGCTGTCTCTCTCTCTCCTAGAAATAAATAAAAATATTTTTTAAAAAATGTTACAACGGTATTTCCGGACCCACATTCTCTTCCAGAACCTTGCCCCTCCATGTCAAAAGGTGGGTTCTATTTCCCTCCCTTTGAAGCTGGGATTGGGGGGCGGCCTCCCGCACCCCACGTCCAAGGCCAGCCATAAAGGGCAAGGGGGCCTCTCAGAATGCCTTTCTGGAGCTCAGCCCCCATGCTGTGAAGGAGTTCAGGCTCCTGCGGGGGCCCCCGGGCAAGGGTCTGGTCACAGCTAAGGTCCCAGCCAATGGGATGCCTTGCTGGCCCTGTGAGTGGACAGGACTTCATCAGAGGACTGGGTCCCCCACCATGGGCGGGCGCAGCTGACGGCCAGCGGAGCAGAGATCACTGACCTCACTGAATCCTGCGAGCTGGAACTGCAGATCTGTGAGCAAAGATGAATGCCACAGTTTCAGGCTACTCGGAGTTGGGGGAGCTGGAGGAACCGAGACGGAGAGATTACAGTAACTAGAACTATTTCAGGTGCTAAAGGACACATTCACCATGAAATGATCTGCGATCACGAAAGATCAGAAATATCCTACTGTTCTATCCACAGAATATTGGTTACATTACAACAGACACACAATGGAATACTCTGCAACTCTTCGAAGAATGAAGATGTTTTAGGGGCCCTTGGCTGGCTCCGTTGCGGTGCATATTGACTCTTGGGGTCTTGAAGGCAAACCCCATGATGGGCATGCAGCTTACTTCAAAAACAAAGAATGAGAATGTTTTAAATGATACGACCTTCAAGATACATCGTTAAAGTGAGAAAACAAGGAGCAGAGAAAGGTGCACATGGGCCATTCACTAGAAAAAAGGAGAAATCAGAACACCTGTCTTTATTTATATGTGTGTAAAATACTCAGGGTGGAGGTGGAAGGGAGAACCCTACCACTTACCCTATTCATACCTGTGAAATTTGTAACCTAGAAGGTGTTCCTATCTTAAGAATGGACTACTTTTAAATGTATACAGCCTTTTCAATGAGCTACACATGTTGATGTAGAGACAAAAGACATAATCTTGCTCACCATCATCACCTTTATACTTCTGCCCTGCTATCGAGGCAAAACAGGAAAGCATGAGGGTAAGGAATGAAGCTTCTAGAACTCGCCTGCTGGCGTTCAACTCCTGGTTCTGCTCCGTGACCTTGCGGGTTACTCAAATGATCAATTCTTCAGACTCCTCTGAACAGTGGGCGCATAACATTGCGCCTCTCAAAGGGTTGTTGAGGTTTTGGAGACGGGCTGTTGATCTATTCAGATTTTCTACATCTTGAGGCCATTTAAGCATTTGAAATTCTTATAGAAACGTTTCTGTTTCCTCTTCTATTTTTCTCTTGTATTTTTGTTTATTATTTTTTTTAAATGTTCTATTTGTTTTTGAGAGAGAGGGAGAGAGAGAGCAGAGGAGGGGCAGAGAGAGAGGGAGACATAGAATCTGAAACAGGCTCCAGGCTCTGAGCTGTCAGCACAGAGCCTGACGCGGGGCTCGAACCCATGAACTGTGAGATCATGACCTGAGCTGACACTCAACAGACTGAGCCACCCAGGTGCCCCTGTATTTTTGTTTCTTTGAATCTCCTCTCTTGATTAGTTCTCCTTCTGGCTTGTCTATTAGAAGCCTTTTCAAAGAACCAGTCATTGGTTTTACTGGCCTTCCATTTCTCCATTATTCCTATTTCACCCATTTCTACTCTTTTCTTTGGGTGCTGTGTTTGCTTGTTCGCTTGCCTGGGTTTACTCTTATTCTTTTGCAAACTTATTAAATAGGACCTTAATTCATTTCCTGTTTTCTCATGACTATTTTTAAAACTATAATTTTATGTCTAAATGTCTTTAGTTTTGTCCTATACATTTTGACATGGGGTATTTTTCCTTCTGATTTAAAATATTTAATAATTTCCTTGTTATTTCTTAATTATTTCAAAGACTAGTCATACTGTTTGTTTTCAGTTTTCATTCATAAGGGATTTTATAAATTGATCCTTTTGATATTGATTTCTTTTATATAAGGTCAGAAAACATGGTCTGACCTTGCTGTGGGTTCTCTGGAATGTACTGAGGTTTCCTCTGTGGCCTTATGAATAATCCACATTTGTGAATGTTCTGTGGGTACTTGAAAGCACTGTGTATTCTTTCTCTCATATTTAATCGATCAAGCTTAGTTAGGCACATTAATCAAATCTTCTATACTTTTGGTTCTTATTTATCTGCTTGATCTATTTCAAAGAGAGTATTTTAAGTGTTTAAAATTTTTTTAACTATTTATTTTTGAGAGACAGAGAGCAGGGGAGGGACAGAGAGAGAGGGAGACAGAATCCGAAGCAGGCTCCAGGCTCTGAGCTGTCAGCACAGAGCCCAGTGTGGGGTCAACCCCACAAACCATGAGATCATGACCTAAGCCAAAGTCAGATGCTTAACCAACTGAGCCACTCAGGCGCCCCACAAAAAGAGTATTTTAAAATCTCTAACTCAATTGTCCATTAATTATCTTTTTATCTATAATAGTCTTTCTTTTTCTTTCTGATTTTTAAAATTTTGGACTTTAAACAGCTCTGGTACCAAACTTGTTATACGGGCTTTCTTTTGCTTTATTTTTGCCTGGTACTTGTTCAAAAACTTTTTAAAAAATTGTGTATCCTTTTGTTTTAAATGTGTTTCACAATAGATATACCACATATATATAGATATTCATATCACTTGTTATGTCTTCTTTTTTATCTTTATAGCTTTTGTCTTTTTCTTGCCTTACTATACTAATGGGTGGCTATTATATGTGATATTTGCTGTAGGTATGTTATTGAAAGAATCTTTACCACATTAATAAAATTCCCAATTTCCTTTCTCAATTCTGAAAAAAATTATAAACAGATGTTGAATTTTATAAATGACTTTCTGTATTGAGTTCAACCTTCCTATAACTGTTCACCTTTAGCTACAGATTACATGATTTTATTAATATTTTTTAGAAGTCTTGTGTTTATGTTCATGAGTAGATTATAATTTTTCTTTTTTTTTTTTTTTCAAATGTTTATTTTGTTTCTGGGAGAGAAAGAACACAAGCAGAGGGGAGGCTGGGAGAGAGGGAGACAGAATCCCAAACAGGCTTTGTGCCACTAGCGCAGAGCCTGACACAGGGCTTGATCTCACAAACCCGTGAGATCATGACCTGAGCCAAAATCAAGAGTGTGATGCTTAACCAACTGAAATACACAGGTGCCCCTATAGTTTTTCTTTCTTACACTGTCATCATATTTTGGCATGAAGCGAGAAAATGTTTGCTTTTTTCCCCTCTATTCTGTAGAAGAGCCTGTATAAGATTCAAGTTTTGGTCCTCGGTTTAAGGTTTGGTAGAAATGAAGGGGGAAGCCATGTGAGTCTGAACTTTTCACTGAGGGAAGTCTTTTGGTTGCTGATTCAATTCTTAAATGTTCATAGGGCAACTTAAATGTTTTATTTCTTCTTGAGTCATTTCTGATAAATTATCTTGTTCTAGAATTGCGACTATTTCTTCTAAATTTAGAGAAAAAGTTGTTCATTACATCCTTTCCCCTCCCCTCCCAGTTAACCTTTTATGTATTTATTTAGCAACATGTGTATCTTTAAAAATACATAGTGTGAAAAAATACACACACACACACACACACACACACGCCATATTTGGTAAACTTGTATCAGTGGCATTATGCTATAAATCTCATTCTGTATTTCTATTTCTGTGTCTCTTGAGTTGAAGAAATCATATGTAAATCTCGTTCTTATTATCTTAATGTGAGCTACAACTATAGTGATTTCCCTTCACTCCATTACTGAAATAGGTCTGTGCTTGCTTTCTTTTTTTCTTATCCAGGTCCACTGGAGGCTCATCAATTTCATTAGTGTTTGCAAAACAAAAACAAAAACAAACAAAAACAAAAAACCACCAACAACAGAAAACAACTTTTAGTTCTGTTGATCTTCTCAATTGTAGATTTGTTTTCAATTTCACTTACTTCTGCTCTGAATTTTAGTGGTTCCTTATTTCTTCCTTCTTTGGGTTTATTTTGCCATTCCTTTTCTAGCTTCATGAGAGGGGGTCTTAGTTCATCATTTTTCAGCCTTTCTTCTCTTCCAACATACATATTTTAGGGCTTTGGTTTTCCTCTAAATTCTGCTGTCTTAAATTCCATCAGTTGTGACATGACATTTCCCTGTTTACATCTGTAAGTTACCTAAAAGCATGTTTCTTAATTTCCAAACATATGAGGAATTTTTTGGACTTTTTGATTTTTCCACTTACCTCTGGGGAAACTGAAAATTACAGAGACTTAGCACTTTGCCGGAGATCACATATATCAGTAGCAGAGCTGGGATTTGAACAGGCTGACCCTGGAAACTGTTCTTTGAATCAAACTTTTACCTCTTTCTAATGACTGGGCTTCTGTCATTATGACACGGGCTTCTTCCTGGTAAGTGTCTTTGCCTTAAATCCGTTTTGCCTGATACATAACGCTCCACTAGTTTTCTTTTGATTAACACCTTCTTGGTAAATCTTTTTCTGTCTGTTTCCTTTCAGCCTCTGTGTCCTCATGTTTTAGATAGCTCTTTGAGCCTGGAGCCTGTTTCAGATTCTGTCTCTCTCTCTCTCTCTCTGCCCTTCCCCCACTCACGCTCCATCTCTCTCTCTCTCTCTAAAATAAAAATAAGAACGTTTTAGATATGTCTCTCCTTAACAAATATTTAGGTTTTATCCTCATTCTGACATTTTTTGTGTTTTAATGGAAAAAAAAGTTAATGTATAATCTGACTTCCTATATACGTTGTTTAGAACTAACAGATTAGGGGGCGCCTGGGTGGCTTAGTCGGTTGGGTGTCCGACTTTCGCTTAGGTCATGATCTCGCGGTTCGTGGGTTCGGGCCCCGTGTCGGGCTCTGTGCTGACTGCCAGCTCAGAGCCTGGAGCCTGTTTCAGAGTCTGTATCTCCCTCTCTCTCTGACCCTCCCCTGCTCACGCTCTCTCTCTCTCTCTCCTAGAAATGAATAAAAAAAAAAAAAAGAACAGATTAGGTTGTGCTTTCTTTTTCTTTCCTTTCTCTTTTTCCTTCCTTTCTTGCATTCTTTTGGATTGATTTTTTAAATCTTATTTATTTATTTTGAGAGGGAGAGGAGGAGGGGAGGAAGGGCAGAGAGAAAAGGAGAGACAGAGAATCCTAAACAGGCTCCGCACTGTCAGCTCGGAGTCCAGTGGAGGACTTGAACTCGGAAACCGTGAGATCCTGACCTGTGCCGACACTAAGAGTCAGATGCTTAACCGACTGAGCCATCCAGGTGCCCCTGGATTGATTTTTTTTAACTTATTCAAATTTTTTCTTCAATAAGTTAGAAACACTATTTATATTTTTGAGTCATTACTCTAAAAATTACAACATGGAAACTTAATTTATCAAAATCTAAGGTTAATCAATCATTTTTCTCAGAGGTAATTAAAAAAATGTTTTTAACAGCCAGGGCGACATGCACGGGGTCCGCTCAGAACACACAGTATCCAACTCGCTTGGGAAATGTACCAGCACATGACGCCTGGACGTCAGCCCCGTCCACCCACCCCTCGGGGACAGGGCCAGCGCCTGCGTCCCATTTACCTCTGCTGGCTGCCGTCGTACAACACCATAGACGGGGGAGCTTCAACAACAGACATGATTTTCTTGTCGTTCTGAAGGCTGGAGGTGTGATTTCAAGGGTGGTCGGGTTGCAGCGGAGCCTTCTTGCCCCCTGCTGATGTCACCTTCTCACGTGTGCCTCTTATAAGAGCACTGATCCATCATGAGCCACCCCCCCAAAGCCTCATCTCCACCCTCATCACCTCTTCTTAAAGGCCCCACCTCCAAGTGCCATCGCAACGTGGGTTAGGACTTCTACACACTAAATGTAGGGGAACACAGTTCCGTCTGTAGCACGCCCCCCGCCACCAGACTTCTATGTTTTTGTTCTTTTTTTAAAAAAATACCTCATAAGATAGTATCGTTTCACGCAGTCAATGCTCTTTCAGATCTATCCCCGTATTTATCGTTATTATTTTGGCTTGTCATTTCTTTGTATGTTTCAGACCTTCCACTTGGGAGCATTTTAATCTTTCCTGAAGTGTGTGGTTTCAGAATTTTCTTTAGTGAGTATCTGCTAATGGAAAACTGCTGTGTTCATCTGAAAATATCTTTATTTCACCCTCTGTTCTAGTTATTGAGCGGCTGTCTGTCAACGCCAAACGCCACCCCTATCCCCCAACACACACTCTGCTTTGTGCCCTGGAGCCAGGGACTCTGCCAGTGACATTCCTGCTTCTGAGTCCGTGTTTGGCTCTTCCAGGGGACTCTATTAAGCCAGGGTCCGTGAGAAGCAGAGACAGAAACTTCACTGGTTATTTGAACAGGGCTTTTCTAGTATAATAAGTTATTGAGTAGAAGAAGACAAGGTGGTTAATTACTAACAGGAGTGAGGAGGAAGCCTGGGGGTAGGAGGTGCAGGACATCTTTTCTAGGTGGAGAAGGAGAGGACACTGGGGAACTGAGGACAGGATGGGGACCCCGTCCAAGGCTGAGGCTTCTTCAAAGAACCCTCAGAAACATGTGGGCTGCCCGTGGTGAAAGCACAACAAAGAAGACAAAAGCTTGCAAGAACGGGGCTGCCGCTGGTCTGTAGAGGCAGCCAGGCCTGGCTAGAGGATGCAGAGCCGGTCGGGCTGTTCTAGAAGCAGCCCACTTTGGTAGAGGGTGTTTCCAGGACAATATGGTCTGCGGAGGTGGAGGCAAAAGACCCAGAATGTTGAAGACAAAGAAAACAAAGTCGGATTGATGTCACCCAACTTCAAGACTTAGAATAAAGGTACAGCAATCCAGACAGTGTGGTACTGGGGAAAGAACAGGCAAGTAGATCAGTGGAACAAAGCAGAGAGTGCCAAAATAGATCCGGCCAAGTGTGTAGAGTTCCGGAAGCCGGAAAGTCTAAGGTCAAGGTATGCGGTGAACGCACTGTCTGGTGAGATTCTTCTTCTTGTTTCATAGATAGATGGTGGGTGGTCTTCTTCTGTCCTCACACACGACGGAAGAGGCAAGAGAGTTCTCTGGGGTCTCTTTTGGAAGGGCAGTAATCCGTTCAAGAGGGCCCTACCCTTATGATCTAATCACAAACCTCACAGGCCCCGCCCCCTAAATCGCCATATTGAAGATTAGGTTTCATTTAATTTGGGGGGGACACAAACATTCAGTCAATGACACAAACATAGCCGGTTGATCTTTGACAAAGGAGCAGAGGCAAATAATTGGAGCAAAGACAGTCTTCAACAAATGGTGGTGTAACCCTTGGATGATCACATACAAAAAAAAAGGAAAAATGAATCTAGACCCAGACCTTGCACCTTTCACAAAAATTGGTGCAAAATGGACCACAAATGGCAAATGGCAAAACCATGGAACTCCTAGAAAATAACACTGAAGAACTCAAGGTGACCTTGGGTTTGGTGATGACTTTTCAGATTCAACACCAAAAGCATGACCCATGCGAGAACATTGGGTAAGTCGGTCTTCATTAAAAGAAAAAAAACCTTTTGCTTTGCAAACTACAGCGTTAAGAGAATGAAAAGACAAGACACAGACCTGGAGAAAATATTTGCAAAATGTGTGCCCGAGGAAGGATTTGGAAGGTACTGGAGAGTCATGTTTGCAGCGTGTTAATCAAATATTTGAAAAGTTGTCTTCCACTGTGGCTGCTGGGCTGGGAGCGAAGCTAGGGAGCCCTGGCTCTCTGAAGGAAGGCATACCTTCTGTGGTGTGCAGAACCCAAGTTTAATGGTTATTCTTCCCACACTTGGATCTTTGGGTAGTTCATTCAGACCTCCTGCCTTCCTGCCTTCTGCAAGAGTCTATGCATTGCCTTCTCAGTGCCAGCATTATGCTCGCCGTGAGGGAACCCCCTAGGAGCAGGGCCCCATGCAGAGCTATGAATGTTCCTGCACAGAGGAGAGGAAGATGGGGACTGTTTCTGGGCCGGCGGGTTTGGGGGGCTGGGGAGCATTGGTAACTGCACAGGGGAGAAGGGGTGCTGTCACACTCACAGCCTCTGAGAGCTGCGAAGCGTCAAGCTGACCCCTCCTCCTAAAGGTGAGGATGCTGCGAGGTGCCTTAGGGGGCTCAGTCAGTTGAGCGTCCTACTTCAGCTCAGGTCATGATCTTGCGGTTCGTGAGTTCAAGCCCCGCATCGGGCTGTGTGCTGTCACCATGGAGCCTGCTTCGGATCCTCTGCTGCTCACACCCTCTCTCTCAACTATGAATAAACATTGTTTAAAAAGGTGAGGATGCTGTACTCAGTCATGTCCATTTCAGCAGCTACTTGCAGATGGTCTGCACTATAGCTCTCTTGCTCTGACCCCACCTGGAAGGGAGTCGGGTTTGCCTGGGAGGAGAAAGCAGGCTGCTGAGAATCGGGCCCCCCAGAGAGGAGGGTTCGAGCCCAGCAAAGGTGTAAGCCCTGAGTGGGTGTATGCGCGTGTCACTTGGCACTGAAGCCCTGCAGGGAGGGGGCCGGGGACTCGGGGGTAGCATGATGCCAAGTGAAGGGCCCCGACCTTGACAGAGCTCCCGTCCCTCACATGCCCTTCACTGCCTGCAGGACCCTGAGCCAGTCACCAGTCTTTCGTCACATGTAAGGTGTCGAGGATGATACCTACCCCACCGTGTGGTTGTGAGCATCAGGGAACCTGAATTCGGTGAAAAGAAAGGGCCCTAGAAATGCTAGAAAGGCAGGCCTTTCTGAGAAGCTAACTTACAGAGAAGTTCACAGGCTTGCCACACGGTGTCAGTGGTGCCTTAGGACACCTTGGAAGCTTTCCTGTCTGACCGGGTCTGAAACACAGGACGAGGGGGCCCTGGCCCCAGCAGGTGGGCTCCACCAACAGGCTCGCTCTCCTCCCAGAGCCTGCAGCCTGTCTGGGGTCCCAGCCCCCATTACCCGAGCCTTCCAAGTGAAAGGGATGCAATTGGGCTGATCCGACCTAAAACTCTGTTCCCCAACGTTCCCTCGGAAAATAGGCTCCTCCTATCACAAGGAATGTCTACTTGAGGTCCTGGGAAAGGGGGTGAGGAGTAGAAGTTCTTGGGTTCTCTTTACCTCTTCTACCTGGGTCCTCGCTCCTGCTCAAGAGGAGCAGGTAGTTAACACATTGCCCTCCTACATAGGAAAGGCCTTTAGTCCTGCCTGGATTTAGATGCGGATCTTAATGTGCTCTGAGGCTGTTGACTTCCTCTGTGAAGAGCCCACACTAGAGTCAGAAGCCTCTGGCTCACTGGGTGACCCGGCAAGCTGGCCTCTGATATGTGCTGGTGTATGCCTGATGATGGGGGGCTTGCCAAAGCCCTGATTTGCAGCCCTTGCCAATTTCTGTGGTCAAACAGTCCCGCCACAGCGACATATTGCCATCAACACGGCCACACCCAGCGCAGGATGGAGACAGGTGCACACGGCAATGGCTGGAGCCCTGGCGGCCCCAGGCTCCTCACAACTGAGACAGGAATGACCATCACACCTACTCCTCGGGGTGCCCAGGGGGGGTCACGCAACGCACCCGGCAGGGCGTCTGGCATTTATGAAGTGCGGAAGAAGCGTTCAGCATCACTGCCAATACTGCCATGACCACTTCCGCCATTTCGTCCTCCACCCGCAGCCCCTGGATGGAGCTGCTCCTGCTCTCGTCCTCAAGCTCTCCTTTCCTGCTCTCCTTTCTCTTATCACAGGCACCGCGTTCTGTTGTAGAACCTGCACATTCGTTTGCAACGTCATCTGCCCCCAAGAGTCAGATGCCCCCGGAGCCAGGACCACCTGGGGTTGAATCCCACTCTGCCTGTCACTAGCCGGCTCACCGGGGACAAGTAACCTAACGCCTCTGCCTTAGACTCCACAGATGGGCGTGATCATTGGTTCACGTTTACAGGATCGTAGTGGGTATCGCAAGAGTTAGTATATATGTATATATGTACATATAACGCTTTCTATATGTAGGGCATGAATCACTGGATTTTACTCCTGAAATCATTACTGCACTGTATGTTAACTCACTTGGATGTAAATTTAAAAAAAAGTTCCCCTATGCAAGCAATTAAATCTTGAAGTCTTTATTGAAAAAAAGAAAAAGAAAAAGTAAACAGAGAGAGTCACAGGACAATGGATTTTCTGGATTACAAGCTACGACCGTCTTCTCTGCCAAGCTCCTGGAACACCTGTTATGGGGTGACCCTATTCTATAAAAACGAGCAGCCCTAGATGCTTTAATATACCTTCACCGTAGAACGACACCCACAACGCCTAAGTACCCAGCGCTCACCCGCGTCAATCCTGCCTTTTGAGTTTAACACCCTGTATGAAGACAGCGCAAATGTTCTGTCTTTTCTTACACACTCGGTAGGGCAGGCGTGTGGGGTGAGGCCACGGGACAAGTAACAGGTCAGCAGTCAGCTCACTGAGGGTGGTTCACCAGAGGCCCCCCCGGCTGTGGACGTGGCACTTGGGGCCCAAGCCTGATGGCAACAGCACTCGGGCTTGCTGGGAAGGGCCATCTACCAATTGTGCTCCCACTGTCGCTGCCATGGCCGTGTGTCCCTGGCCCCTCCAAGCTGTGCACCGTGCGATCCCACCCGGCTCTTCGTTTCGCTCGCACGTGTTCTGATGCTGCTCACTTAACCCTTTCTCGAGGTCATCCTTCCCCCCCGCCCGCCCCCATGCCCTGTTCTCTCAGGACAGACCCTGGCTTTCTTGGCTTTCAGAAATAGTCAACCACATCCCTAGTCCCATCTCTGTCCCTGGCCCCCTTGCTGGGCCTGGCTGCTCCTGCCGGTACCACCAGGGCCTTCCACGTGGAGGCTACGTTTCTCGTTAGACCGTCGCACGTCTGTTTCTCTAAACTCCTCACAGCGAGGTCTGTTTACATACCCCTTGGGAAAGTCCATGACTTTGTGGAATAAACTAAAGTCTCCAGGAAGTGTTTGGGAGACTGTTCTATCTGGAAACCAACAGCCTGCCTTTCTCTCTCTCTCTCTTTCTTTCTTTCTTCTCTCTCTCTCTCCCTCCCTTCCTACTTCCCTTCCTCCCTCTCTTCCTCTCTTCCTTTCATCCTTCCTTCCTTTCCTCCTTCCCTCCTTCCTTTCTTGTTTATTTATTTATTTAGAGAGAGAGGCGGGGAAGAGAGAATTCCAAGCAGGCTCCATGCTGTCAGCGCAGAGCTGAAATCAAGAGTTAGAGGCTTTAACCAACGGAGCTACAGTCTAACAGTAGACTACATTTCAAAGAGTAGCTGCATATAAAAGAGATACCTATGTGGCTATTTGTCAAAATACTAACAGACAAGGGTGCCTGAGTGGTTCAGTCAGTTGCAAGTTCAAGTCTTGATTTCAGCTCAGTCATGAGCTAGGTCATGAGATCTAGCCCCGTGTCAGGCTGCGCGCTGAGCGTGGAGCCTGCTTGAGATTCTCTCTCACTCTCCCTTTGTCCCTCTTCCCCGCTCCTGTGCACTTTCTCTATAAAATAAAAATAAAAAATATTAAGAGACAGATATTGTATATCCCACTTCTACGAGGTATCTAGAATAGGTGAATCCATAGAGACAGAAAGTGTAATAGAAGTTACCAGAGTTGGGAAGATGGGGACGATGGGGAGTTGGTGTTTAATGGGTAGGAGGTTTTTCTCTGGGATGATAAAAAAAAGTTCTGGACATGAATAGTGGTTATGGCTGTACAACACGGTGAATGCAGCCAATGCCATTAAACAGTACACTTTAAAATAATAAATTTTATGTGACGCATGTTTTATCACAATAAAAAATCAATTGAAACATTTTAATTGGACTGCTTTACTGTTCCCAAGTTCATTTAATTTTTCTTTTTTGCTATTAAAAACTCTTAACCATTGCTGAACATTTAAAAAACTTCTTGACGGTGGCTGCCTCTGGGTGATATGTAAGAGACATTGTAATCTCTTCTGTATTGTTGGTGGCATCTTATAATCAGGAAAAATTTAAACAATGTCATTCAAATGAAAAGACACAAAACAGTGTAGGTTTTGTGTGTTCTATATTAAATTTTTTTACTGTTTACTTATTTTCAAGAGATAGAGAGAGAGACAGAGCATGAGCAGGAGAGGGGCAGAGAGAGAGGGAAACACAGAATCCAAAGCAGGCTCCAGGCTTGCGCTGTCAGCTCGAACTCATGAGCGACGAGATCATGACCTGAGCTGAAGTCGGACATCCAACCAACTGAGCCACCCAGGCACCCTGCTGTGTGTTCTATCTTGTTTAATGCTATAACTACATGACAGACACTCAATGAATGAGTGTGGCATGAAAGAGAGTATGATCACAGTGGATAGAACCTATCTACAGACTGTGTCACACACACACACACACATACACACACACATGCAAACTGAGTGGGTGATGGCTTTGGTTCAGGCCACGGGAGACAGGATGTAAGAGGCTGCAAAAGTACATCGGGCCTCAGCAAACCAGGAACCAAGGTGAGCTTCCACAGCTTGGTAAAGAACATCAACAAAAACCTACAACTAACATCACACTGAATGGTGAAAACCTCATGATCTTTTGCCAAGATCAGGACGAAGGCAAGACTATCTCCACTCACCACCGCTTTTCAACGTTGTACGGGAAGTCCTAACTAATGCAGTAAGACAAGAAAAGGAGGCCAGAGCATACGGATTGGGAAGGAAGAAATGAAATTGTCCTTATTCGTAGGTGACATGATTTTCCATGTAGAAAATCTGAAAGAGTTGTCAACAAAACAAATCAAAACTAGTGGAACTAAATTAACACTTACAGCAAGGTTGCAGGATACAAAGTTAATACACGAAAGTTAGTCACTTTCCTATATATCAACAGTGAACAAGTGGGATTTGAAATTAAAAACAAAATACCGTTTACATGAATACGCCCCAAAATGAAATATTTAGGCATAAATATAACCAAATATACACAAGATCTGTATGAGGAAGACTATAAAAGGTCATCTGGAGGAAACAGAAGTGGGTTTCTCCTGGGACTTGAGCAGGGTTCTCAACAGTGGCTGCCCATTGGAATGACCTGGGGACTCGAAAATAACCCAGATTCCTGGATCCAACGCCTCCCCTCTGGAATTTGGGTGGAACTGCACTATCTGGGCATTTGAGATTTTCAAAATCCTCTCAAGTGATTCTCCTGTTCCGCCAGCATTGGAAACCATAGCCCTCACGACACTCTTCCCATTAACCAATTCCCCATGAACAACCGCAGATGGCTTTAAATGATCATACTATCAAGTTTGCATTATGCCAAGAGCATTCTGCTTTCTTGCTATTTTGCCTATCCTAATCATCATAAAAACTGTACCGCATGGCATAATTTGGAATCTTAACGAGAATTGCTTTCTTAGTCTTAATAGGGTTCCAACTTACGTTAATCCTTTATAAAAATCTTTCAATATATTATGCTTACGATGCCAAAAATATTTTGTTCGCACTGCATTTTAAACACGAGAGAGAGAGGGGGAAGAAAAGAACAGAGCAGATAGCTCATTTTAAAACACTCTAAAAGGCAAAAGCGGTTCTTCACACACGCCTGCATTGCAGGCATGGATTCTGGCCAAGCTCCCCTTGTAGAAATAAGACTTCTGCCTTGCAGGAAACAGGAAACACTAGCCCAGGAGGCAGCGTGACTCAGGATGTGACCCTGTTTATCTACAGCCACTCCCCTACCTAACCCCGAGGAGGGTCACCGAACCCCTTGTAGCGGTTCTCTTCCTCCCCGCCACCCCCCCCACCACCCTCAGGGGCTGGGAAAGAGAAGGAACCTAACTAGCTCTTGCTACCTAATACGTGTCAGGCACTGGGCCAGTGTCTTCTATTTGCTCTCCTATAGTCCCCCTGGCTACTTTATGAGATAAATATTATAAGACTTGCTAGTTCAGTTTGGGGGAAACGAAGGCCCAGGCATCTTAAATAAATTGTCCAAATTCACACAACCAAAAAAGGCAGAACGAGGAAGCAAAACTGGGTCCCTCTGAGTCCAAATTTTTCTGTCGACACCATTCTGGTATAATAATTCTGACTGAGATCAAAAGCCGGTTTAGACTTGAAGACATCATGCCAAGTGGATTAAACCAGGCACAAAAGGACAAATATTGTAGGGGTGCACTTTTACAGAAAGAAGAATGGTCGCTGCCAGGGGTTGAGGGCAGGGGGATGGGGAGTTAGTTTTCAGTGGATACAGAGCCTCCACTGGGGAAGATGAAAAAGTCCGAGAGATAGTGTGATTGCTGCACAGCCGTGTGAAGGTACGTAATGCCATTGAACTGTAGGCTTAAAAATGACTAAGATTGCCAATGACTAAGATTTAAAAATACAAAAAGTATATTTAAAAGTTTTAGGGGCACCTGGGTGACTCAGTCGATTAAGCGTCTGACTCTTGACTTTGACTCAAGTCATGATCTCACGGTTTGTGAGCTTGAACCCTGCATCAGGCTCTGCCCTGCATCAGGCGCCTGCTTGGGCTTCTGTCTCCCCCTCTCTCTGCCCCTCTCCTGCTTGCTCTCCCTTTCCTCTCAAAAACTAAATAAATAAAAGTAAACCTAAAGCATTTTAAAAAAGTCAAGTCCAGACAAATGAGCAAATAAAGAGCTTGGGACCCACTTTACGGGATGAAAAACAGTGGAATTCCTAACCCGGTTACTGTCAACCCTTTAGCTCTCTCCTCCCGCCAAAGACTGAGATCAGGGATTTGTCCTCCAAGGTAGGGGGAGGAGGGAAAACCCAGAGCTCCGGAAGTCACGTGCCGGGTGACCTGTGACCAGTCCTCAAGAACTTTCCCAAACCCTACCAGAAATCTCATCGCATTAATTGCCATGAGATGCATTAAAATGGCGGCTCCGTTTCCGGCTTGCTCCCCTCACCTCAGAGGGAGGGACTCACTTCTTCGCGGCTTGAGGACAAATACAGTGACTGGAGGCAGAAATCCTGCCTTGCATAAAGCAGTGGTTCACCCAGCGTGGGCCCAACCAGCCGCATCTGCAGCACCAAGAAACGTGTTGGTTAGGACCCACCCCAGGCCCACTGAGTGAAATATTTGGGCAGCGGGCTGCCCCAGCCTCTGGGTTTTAACACACCCTCCAGGTAATTCTGATGCCTGCTAAAGTGTGGGACTGTCTCCCCAGTAAAGAAAATCCAGGCACCTTTGTACTCACAGAACTTTTTGCCCCAAGGGGCTTGGGGGAGGGGCAGGGAAGAGGCTGGGTTCTCAGCCTGCGTATTAGAATCCCCAGCAGAGCGTTTACAAGTTCTGCCCCCTGTATCTTGACTGAGTGGGTATGGAGTGGGGGTTCTCACGGGAATAAGGGATTCCCAGGCCACTTGCTAACTTGTCTCCGTCCTTTGATTCTGGGCTAGCCTCACCCCAGCCACAACTCTTCTTCTGACCCTTTTCTGGAAAGGGGTGAAAAGGTGAGAGAGAAATGCCTGCCTAGTTTCATTGAATAATAATAGAAGCGAGGCATCTTGGTAGTTTTCCTTCACTGTTTTCACACAATGTAGGATGCCTGACAGGCAGCCCTAAGAACCAGCTTCCTTAGAGTCAGAGTTCAGAACGGTGTATTTATGCACCCCAAGGGACGGATGAACTCACTGCAGCATTTGGCTGCAAAGATAATCTTGAGCTCAACGGAACATAGGGAAAGTTTTGAAGAAAAATTAGAAAGACTAGCTCAGTATAAGACTGTAGCTCAGCTCAGAAGCCATCGGGTGGGAGGAGCTCCTTACTCTGCCTTTTTGGTTCTATTAAGCTCTTCAAATGATTAGACAAGGCCCACCCACACTGGGAGAGCCATCTGGTTTACTCAGTCTACCAATTCAAATGTTAATGTCCTTCAGGATCACGGTCACAGACACCCCCACAATCATATCTGACCAACTATCTGGGCACCCCATGGCCTAGTCTAGTTGACACATACAGTTTATCATAACAGGGACCAAACTGGGTCCCCTTGGAGGGGACTCGGGGATGGCGTTGTCAAAAGGTGATCCCTTCACTTGCACTTTCAACTGGACGATCCTCTTACCCGCTTGACCCTTCGGCCTGCCCTAAATCCTTGTTTGGTCCGAAGCTCTCCTGCCTCTCTTCATTACAAAGAATAGTTGTGTTGAGATCTCTTGTTTTTTTTAAACTTAAAAAAAAAAAAGTTTTATTTATTTCTGAGAGAGAAAGAGAGACAACATGAGCAGGGGAGGGTCAGAGAGAGAGGGAGACACAGAATCTGAAGCAGGCTCCAGGCTCTGAGCTGTCAGCACAGAGCCCGATGCGGGGCTCAAACTCAGGAACAGGGAGATCATGACCTGAGCCGAAGTCGGACGTTTAACTGACTGAGCCCCCCAGGCGCCCCATGTGTTGAGATCTTACTCTCTCTCCTGAAAGCTGCGTTTTTGTTCATTTTTCAAAATGTTGTAGATGCATTTGTGCCAATTAAGTGCAATTTTACGAAGAAAAGAATGTAACTTCAGGAGAAGCTAATCTATCATTGTTTCAGAATGACAGGCTTCGTGGGCTCTCTGGGCTTCATTAACTCAATGGCAAGAGAAGGCATTTTTCTTTTAATAAATAGAGCTTTGGGGCACCTGGGTGGCTCAGTCAGTTAAGTGTCCAGCTCTTGATTTCGGCTCAGGTCATGATCTCACAGTTCGTGGGATCGGGCCCCGCGTCAGGCTCTGCATTGACGGCAGGAAGCCTGCTTGGGATTCTCTCTTTTTCCCTCTGCCCCCACCTCTGCTCGTGCTCTCTCTCTTAAAATAAATAGATATACATTTTAAAAATTAGAGATTTTATTGCTGATGAAATTTTAAAAAGTAGAGCTTTTATTGCTGATGAAATTGTAATAAATATTGATCATGCACAATGAACTAAGCTCTTGAGGAAATGATAGAAAATATTAGATATTAAATCTCTGACTCTTTGCCTTAAAATATAATGTTCCCATTATTAATATAAATTTTAAAAGGAGAGATTTGCTCATATCTTAGAAGTAATAGTGTACAGTCATAGTAATGGTATATATATGTGTGTATATATATACATACATACACCAGATAAGCTAAAGACAACACAATAATACTGCTAAGAATACTCCTGCTAAGGGACGCAGGCAAATTCTTATGTGCTACACACATAAGACTAAACAATGAAAATAAAAGAAGAAAGATCAAGGAAGCGACTACAGATTCCTCCCGAGATCCACAGGTTACATGGGTCAGTGCTGGGTTGTGTGGGTACACTCTCTGAAACTGCCTGCATTCCGCCCCCTTCTCTCCATCCGCACAGCCGCCCCTTACCCACACCAGCGGTCTCTG